>NW_027440500.1:0-92978 GCF_031893055.1 Leptodactylus fuscus | reverse complement strand
TACTCTTGAGTGTAGCTCGGGCTGAGAACGACGCAGCCATGGGAAAGTTGACAGTTAAGCATATCTAGTGACAGCCCATCATAGGCTAGCTGGGTGATCTTGCAACTTGTATCATGTCGGAGTTTGATTTTCCCCATAGGGTTTCATTGATCGTGTATTCTTGAGTGTAGCTCTGGCTGAGAAGGTCGCAGCCATGGGAAAGTTGACAGTTAAGCCTATCTAGTGACAGCCCATCATAGGCTAGCTGGGTGATCTTGCAACTTGTATCATGCCGGAGTTGGATTTTCCCCATAGGGTTTCATTGATCGTTTACTCGGCAACTTCTATCAAGCAGGAGTTTAATTTTCCCCGTAGCGCTTCATTGATCGTGTACTCTTGAGTGTAGCTCGGGCTGAGAACGACGCAGCCATGGGAAAGTTGACAGTTAAGCCTATCTAGTGACAGCCCATCATAGGCTAGCTGGGTGATCTTGCAACTTGTATCATGTCGGAGTTTGATTTTCCCCATAGGGTTTCATTGATCGTGTATTCTTGAGTGTAGCTCTGGCTGAGAAGGTCGCAGCCATGGGAAAGTTGACAGTTAAGCCTATCTAGTGACAGCCCATCATAGGCTAGCTGGGTGATCTTGCAACTTGTATCATGTCGGAGTTTGATTTTCCCCATAGGGTTTCATTGATCGTGTATTCTTGAGTGTAGCTCTGGCTGAGAAGGTCGCAGCCATGGGAAAGTTGACAGTTAAGCCTATCTAGTGACAGCCCATCATAGGCTAGCTGGGTGATCTTGCAACTTGTATCATGTCGGAGTTTGATTTTCCCCATAGGGTTTCATTGATCGTGTATTCTTGAGTGTAGCTCTGGCTGAGAAGGTCCCAGCCATGGGAAAGTTGACAGTTAAGCCTATCTAGTGACAGCCCATCATAGGCTAGCTGGGTGATCTTGCAACTTGTATCATGCCGGAGTTGGATTTTCCCCATAGAGTTTCATTGATCGTTTACTCGGCAACTTCTATCAAGCAGGAGTTTAATTTTCCCCATAGCGCTTCATTGATCGTGTACTCTTGAGTGTAGCTCGGGCTGAGAACGACGCAGCCATGGGAAAGTTGACAGTTAAGCCTATCTAGTGACAGCCCATCATAGGCTAGCTGGGTGATCTTGCAACTTGTATCATGTCGGAGTTTGATTTTCCCCATAGGGTTTCATTGATCGTGTATTCTTGAGTGTAGCTCTGGCTGAGAAGGTCCCAGCCATGGGAAAGTTGACAGTTAAGCCTATCTAGTGACAGCCCATCATAGGCTAGCTGGGTGATCTTGCAACTTGTATCATGCCGGAGTTGGATTTTCCCCATAGAGTTTCATTGATCGTTTACTCGGCAACTTCTATCAAGCAGGAGTTTAATTTTCCCCATAGCGCTTCATTGATCGTGTAGTCTTGAGTGTAGCTCGGGCTGAGAACGACGCAGCCATGGGAAAGTTGACAGTTAAGCCTATCTAGTGACAGCCCATCATAGGCTAGCTGGGTGATCTTGCAACTTGTATCATGTCGGAGTTTGATTTTCCCCATAGGGTTTCATTGATCGTGTATTCTTGAGTGTAGCTCTGGCTGAGAAGGTCGCAGCCATGGGAAAGTTGACAGTTAAGCCTATCTAGTGACAGCCCATCATAGGCTAGCTGGGTGATCTTGCAACTTGTATCATGCCGGAGTTGGATTTTCCCCATAGAGTTTCATTGATCGTTTACTCGGCAACTTCTATCAAGCAGGAGTTTAATTTTCCCCATAGCGCTTCATTGATCGTGTACTCTTGAGTGTAGCTCGGGCTGAGAACGACGCAGCCATGGGAAAGTTGACAGTTAAGCCTATCTAGTGACAGCCCATCATAGGCTAGCTGGGTGATCTTGCAACTTGTATCGTGTCGGAGTTTGATTTTCCCCATAGGGTTTCATTGATCGTGTATTCTTGAGTGTAGCTCTGGCTGAGAAGGTCGCAGCCATGGGAAAGTTGACAGTTAAGCCTATCTAGTGACAGCCCATCATAGGCTAGCTGGGTGATCTTGCAACTTGTGTCATGTCGGAGTTTGATTTTCCCCATAGGGTTTCATTGATCGTGTATTCTTGAGTGTAGCTCTGGCTGAGAAGGTCGCAGCCATGGGAAAGTTGACAGTTAAGCCTATCTAGTGACAGCCCATCATAGGCTAGCTGGTTGATCTTGCAACTTGTATCATGCCGGAGTTGGATTTTCCCCATAGAGTTTCATTGATCGTTTACTCGGCAACTTCTATCAAGCAGGAGTTTAATTTTCCCCATAGCGCTTCATTGATCGTGTACTCTTGAGTGTAGCTCGGGCTGAGAACGACGCAGCCATGGAAAAGTTGACAGTTAAGCCTATCTAGTGACAGCCCATCATAGGCTAGCTGGGTGATCTTGCAACTTGTATCATGTCGGAGTTTGATTTTCCCCATAGGGTTTCATTGATCGTGTATTCTTGAGTGTAGCTCTGGCTGAGAAGGTCGCAGCCATGGGAAAGTTGACAGTTAAGCCTATCTAGTGACAGCCCATCATAGGCTAGCTGGGTGATCTTGCAACTTGTATCATGCCGGAGTTGGATTTTCCCCATAGAGTTTCATTGATCGTTTACTCGGCAACTTTTATCAAGCAGGAGTTTTATTTTCCCCATAGCGCTTCATTGATCGTGTACTCTTGAGTGTAGCTCGGGCTGAGAACGACGCAGCCATGGGAAAGTTGACAGTTAAGCCTATCTAGTGACAGCCCATCATAGGCTAGCTGGGTGATCTTGCAACTTGTATCATGTCGGAGTTTGATTTTCCCCATAGGGTTTCATTGATCGTGTATTCTTGAGTGTAGCTCTGGCTGAGAAGGTCCCAGCCATGGGAAAGTTTACAGTTAAGCCTATCTAGTGACAGCCCATCATAGGCTAGCTGGGTGATCTTGCAACTTGTATCATGCCGGAGTTGGATTTTCCCCATAGAGTTTCATTGATCGTTTACTCGGCAACTTCTATCAAGCAGGAGTTTAATTTTCCCCATAGCGCTTCATTGATCGTGTACTCTTGAGTGTAGCTCGGGCTGAGAACGACGCAGCCATGGGAAAGTTGACAGTTAAGCCTATCTAGTGACAGCCCATCATAGGCTAGCTGGGTGATCTTGCAACTTGTATCATGTCGGAGTTTGATTTTCCCCATAGGGTTTCATTGATCGTGTATTCTTGAGTGTAGCTCTGGCTGAGAAGGTCGCAGCCATGGGAAAGTTGACAGTTAAGCCTATCTAGTGACAGCCCATCATAGGCTAGCTGGGTGATCTTGCAACTTGTGTCATGTCGGAGTTTGATTTTCCCCATAGGGTTTCACTGATCGTGTATTCTTGCGTGTAGCTCTGGCTGAGAAGGTCGCAGCCATGGGAAAGTTGACAGTTAAGCCTATCTAGTGACAGCCCATCATAGGCTAGCTGGGTGATCTTGCAACTTGTATCATGCCGGAGTTGGATTTTCCCCATAGAGTTTCATTGATCGTTTACTCGGCAACTTCTATCAAGCAGGAGTTTAATTTTCCCCATAGCGCTTCATTGATCGTGTACTCTTGAGTGTAGCTCGGGCTGAGAACGACGCAGCCATGGGAAAGTTGACAGTTAAGCCTATCTAGTGACAGCCCATCATAGGCTAGCTGGGTGATCTTGCAACTTGTATCATGTCGGAGTTTGATTTTCCCTATAGGGTTTCATTGATCGTGTATTCTTGAGTGTAGCTCTGGCTGAGAAGGTCGCAGCCATGGGAAAGTTGACAGTTAAGCCTATCTAGTGACAGCCCATCATAGGCTAGCTGGGTGATCTTGCAACTTGTGTCATGTCGGAGTTTGATTTTCCCCATAGGGTTTCACTGATCGTGTATTCTTGCGTGTAGCTCTGGCTGAGAAGGTCGCAGCCATGGGAAAGTTGACAGTTAAGCCTATCTAGTGACAGCCCATCATAGGCTAGCTGGGTGATCTTGCAACTTGTATCATGCCGGAGTTGGATTTTCCCCATAGAGTTTCATTGATCGTTTACTCGGCAACTTCTATCAAGCAGGAGTTTAATTTTCCCCATAGCGCTTCATTGATCGTGTACTCTTGAGTGTAGCTCGGGCTGAGAACGACGCAGCCATGGGAAAGTTGACAGTTAAGCCTATCTAGTGACAGCCCATCATAGGCTAGCTGGGTGATCTTGCAACTTGTATCATGTCGGAGTTTGATTTTCCCCATAGGGTTTCATTGATCGTGTATTCTTGAGTGTAGCTCTGGCTGAGAAGGTCGCAGCCATGGGAAAGTTGACAGTTAAGCCTATCTAGTGACAGCCCATCATAGGCTAGCTGGGTGATCTTGCAACTTGTGTCATGTCGGAGTTTGATTTTCCCCATAGGGTTTCACTGATCGTGTATTCTTGCGTGTAGCTCTGGCTGAGAAGGTCGCAGCCATGGGAAAGTTGACAGTTAAGCCTATCTAGTGACAGCCCATCATAGGCTAGCTGGGTGATCTTGCAACTTGTATCATGCCGGAGTTGGATTTTCCCCATAGAGTTTCATTGATCGTTTACTCGGCAACTTCTATCAAGCAGGAGTTTAATTTTCCCCATAGCGCTTCATTGATCGTGTACTCTTGAGTGTAGCTCGGGCTGAGAACGACGCAGCCATGGGAAAGTTGACAGTTAAGCCTATCTAGTGACAGCCCATCATAGGCTAGCTGGGTGATCTTGCAACTTGTATCATGTCGGAGTTTGATTTTCCCCATAGGGTTTCATTGATCGTGTATTCTTGAGTGTAGCTCTGGCTGAGAAGGTCGCAGCCATGGGAAAGTTGACAGTTAAGCCTATCTAGTGACAGCCCATCATAGGCTAGCTGGGTGATCTTGCAACTTGTATCATGTCGGAGTTTGATTTTCCCCATAGGGTTTCATTGATCGTGTATTCTTGAGTGTAGCTCTGGCTGAGAAGGTCGCAGCCATGGGAAAGTTCACAGTTAAGCCTATCTAGTGACAGCCCATCATAGGCTAGCTGGGTGATCTTGCAACTTGTATCATGCCGGAGTTGGATTTTCCCCATAGAGTTTCATTGATCGTTTACTCGGCAACTTCTATCAAGCAGGAGTTTAATTTTCCCCATAGCGCTTCATTGATCGTGTACTCTTGAGTGTAGCTCGGGCTGAGAACGACGCAGCCATGGGAAAGTTGACAGTTAAGCATATCTAGTGACAGCCCATCATAGGCTAGCTGGGTGATCTTGCAACTTGTATCATGTCGGAGTTTGATTTTCCCCATAGGGTTTCATTGATCGTGTATTCTTGAGTGTAGCTCTGGCTGAGAAGGTCGCAGCCATGGGAAAGTTGACAGTTAAGCCTATCTAGTGACAGCCCATCATAGGCTAGCTGGGTGATCTTGCAACTTGTATCATGCCGGAGTTGGATTTTCCCCATAGGGTTTCATTGATCGTTTACTCGGCAACTTCTATCAAGCAGGAGTTTAATTTTCCCCGTAGCGCTTCATTGATCGTGTACTCTTGAGTGTAGCTCGGGCTGAGAACGACGCAGCCATGGGAAAGTTGACAGTTAAGCCTATCTAGTGACAGCCCATCATAGGCTAGCTGGGTGATCTTGCAACTTGTATCATGTCGGAGTTTGATTTTCCCCATAGGGTTTCATTGATCGTGTATTCTTGAGTGTAGCTCTGGCTGAGAAGGTCGCAGCCATGGGAAAGTTGACAGTTAAGCCTATCTAGTGACAGCCCATCATAGGCTAGCTGGGTGATCTTGCAACTTGTATCATGTCGGAGTTTGATTTTCCCCATAGGGTTTCATTGATCGTGTATTCTTGAGTGTAGCTCTGGCTGAGAAGGTCGCAGCCATGGGAAAGTTGACAGTTAAGCCTATCTAGTGACAGCCCATCATAGGCTAGCTGGGTGATCTTGCAACTTGTATCATGTCGGAGTTTGATTTTCCCCATAGGGTTTCATTGATCGTGTATTCTTGAGTGTAGCTCTGGCTGAGAAGGTCCCAGCCATGGGAAAGTTGACAGTTAAGCCTATCTAGTGACAGCCCATCATAGGCTAGCTGGGTGATCTTGCAACTTGTATCATGCCGGAGTTGGATTTTCCCCATAGAGTTTCATTGATCGTTTACTCGGCAACTTCTATCAAGCAGGAGTTTAATTTTCCCCATAGCGCTTCATTGATCGTGTACTCTTGAGTGTAGCTCGGGCTGAGAACGACGCAGCCATGGGAAAGTTGACAGTTAAGCCTATCTAGTGACAGCCCATCATAGGCTAGCTGGGTGATCTTGCAACTTGTATCATGTCGGAGTTTGATTTTCCCCATAGGGTTTCATTGATCGTGTATTCTTCAGTGTAGCTCTGGCTGAGAAGGTCGCAGCCATGGGAAAGTTGACAGTTAAGCCTATCTAGTGACAGCCCATCATAGGCTAGCTGGGTGATCTTGCAACTTGTATCATGCCGGAGTTGAAATTTCCCCATAGAGTTTCATTGATCGTTTACTCGGCAACTTCTATCAAGCAGGAGTTTAATTTTCCCCATAGCGCTTCATTGATCGTGTACTCTTGAGTGTAGCTCGGGCTGAGAACGACGCAGCCATGGGAAAGTTGACAGTTAAGCCTATCTAGTGACAGCCCATCATAGGCTAGCTGGGTGATCTTGCAACTTGTATCATGTCGGAGTTTGATTTTCCCCATAGGGTTTCATTGATCGTGTATTCTTCAGTGTAGCTCTGGCTGAGAAGGTCGCAGCCATGGGAAAGTTGACAGTTAAGCCTATCTAGTGACAGCCCATCATAGGCTAGCTGGGTGATCTTGCAACTTGTATCATGTCGGAGTTTGATTTTCCCCATAGGGTTTCATTGATCGTGTATTCTTGAGTGTAGCTCTGGCTGAGAAGGTCGCAGCCATGGGAAAGTTGACAGTTAAGCCTATCTAGTGACAGCCCATCATAGGCTAGCTGGGTGATCTTGCAACTTGTATCATGCCGGAGTTGGATTTTCCCCATAGAGTTTCATTGATCGTTTACTCGGCAACTTCTATCAAGCAGGAGTTTAATTTTCCCCATAGCGCTTCATTGATCGTGTACTCTTGAGTGTAGCTCGGGCTGAGAACGACGCAGCCATGGGAAAGTTGACAGTTAAGCCTATCTAGTGACAGCCCATCATAGGCTAGCTGGGTGATCTTGCAACTTGTATCATGTCGGAGTTTGATTTTCCCCATAGGGTTTCATTGATCGTGTATTCTTGAGTGTAGCTCTGGCTGAGAAGGTCCCAGCCATGGGAAAGTTGACAGTTAAGCCTATCTAGTGACAGCCCATCATAGGCTAGCTGGGTGATCTTGCAACTTGTATCATGCCGGAGTTGGATTTTCCCCATAGAGTTTCATTGATCGTTTACTCGGCAACTTCTATCAAGCAGGAGTTTAATTTTCCCCATAGCGCTTCATTGATCGTGTAGTCTTGAGTGTAGCTCGGGCTGAGAACGACGCAGCCATGGGAAAGTTGACAGTTAAGCCTATCTAGTGACAGCCCATCATAGGCTAGCTGGGTGATCTTGCAACTTGTATCATGTCGGAGTTTGATTTTCCCCATAGGGTTTCATTGATCGTGTATTCTTGAGTGTAGCTCTGGCTGAGAAGGTCGCAGCCATGGGAAAGTTGACAGTTAAGCCTATCTAGTGACAGCCCATCATAGGCTAGCTGGGTGATCTTGCAACTTGTATCATGTCGGAGTTTGATTTTCCCCATAGGGTTTCATTGATCGTGTATTCTTGAGTGTAGCTCTGGCTGAGAAGGTCGCAGCCATGGGAAAGTTGACAGTTAAGCCTATCTAGTGACAGCCCATCATAGGCTAGCTGGGTGATCTTGCAACTTGTATCATGCCGGAGTTGGATTTTCCCCATAGAGTTTCATTGATCGTTTACTCGGCAACTTCTATCAAGCAGGAGTTTAATTTTCCCCCATAGCGCTTCATTGATCGTGTACTCTTGAGTGTAGCTCGGGCTGAGAACGACGCAGCCATGGGAAAGTTGACAGTTAAGCCTATCTAGTGACAGCCCATCATAGGCTAGCTGGGTGATCTTGCAACTTGTATCGTGTCGGAGTTTGATTTTCCCCATAGGGTTTCATTGATCGTGTTATTCTTGAGTGTAGCTCTGGCTGAGAAGGTCGCAGCCATGGGAAAGTTGACAGTTAAGCCTATCTAGTGACAGCCCATCATAGGCTAGCTGGGTGATCTTGCAACTTGTGTCATGTCGGAGTTTGATTTTCCCCATAGGGTTTCATTGATCGTGTATTCTTGAGTGTAGCTCTGGCTGAGAAGGTCGCAGCCATGGGAAAGTTGACAGTTAAGCCTATCTAGTGACAGCCCATCATAGGCTAGCTGGGTGATCTTGCAACTTGTATCATGCCGGAGTTGGATTTTCCCCATAGAGTTTCATTGATCGTTTACTCGGCAACTTCTATCAAGCAGGAGTTTAATTTTCCCCATAGCGCTTCATTGATCGTGTACTCTTGAGTGTAGCTCGGGCTGAGAACGACGCAGCCATGGAAAAGTTGACAGTTAAGCCTATCTAGTGACAGCCCATCATAGGCTAGCTGGGTGATCTTGCAACTTGTATCATGTCGGAGTTTGATTTTCCCCATAGGGTTTCATTGATCGTGTATTCTTGAGTGTAGCTCTGGCTGAGAAGGTCGCAGCCATGGGAAAGTTGACAGTTAAGCCTATCTAGTGACAGCCCATCATAGGCTAGCTGGGTGATCTTGCAACTTGTATCATGCCGGAGTTGGATTTTCCCCATAGAGTTTCATTGATCGTTTACTCGGCAACTTTTATCAAGCAGGAGTTTTATTTTCCCCATAGCGCTTCATTGATCGTGTACTCTTGAGTGTAGCTCGGGCTGAGAACGACGCAGCCATGGGAAAGTTGACAGTTAAGCCTATCTAGTGACAGCCCATCATAGGCTAGCTGGGTGATCTTGCAACTTGTATCATGTCGGAGTTTGATTTTCCCCATAGGGTTTCATTGATCGTGTATTCTTGAGTGTAGCTCTGGCTGAGAAGGTCCCAGCCATGGGAAAGTTTACAGTTAAGCCTATCTAGTGACAGCCCATCATAGGCTAGCTGGGTGATCTTGCAACTTGTATCATGCCGGAGTTGGATTTTCCCCATAGAGTTTCATTGATCGTTTACTCGGCAACTTCTATCAAGCAGGAGTTTAATTTTCCCCATAGCGCTTCATTGATCGTGTACTCTTGAGTGTAGCTCGGGCTGAGAACGACGCAGCCATGGGAAAGTTGACAGTTAAGCCTATCTAGTGACAGCCCATCATAGGCTAGCTGGGTGATCTTGCAACTTGTATCATGTCGGAGTTTGATTTTCCCCATAGGGTTTCATTGATCGTGTATTCTTGAGTGTAGCTCTGGCTGAGAAGGTCGCAGCCATGGGAAAGTTGACAGTTAAGCCTATCTAGTGACAGCCCATCATAGGCTAGCTGGGTGATCTTGCAACTTGTGTCATGTCGGAGTTTGATTTTCCCCATAGGGTTTCACTGATCGTGTATTCTTGCGTGTAGCTCTGGCTGAGAAGGTCGCAGCCATGGGAAAGTTGACAGTTAAGCCTATCTAGTGACAGCCCATCATAGGCTAGCTGGGTGATCTTGCAACTTGTATCATGCCGGAGTTGGATTTTCCCCATAGAGTTTCATTGATCGTTTACTCGGCAACTTCTATCAAGCAGGAGTTTAATTTTCCCCATAGCGCTTCATTGATCGTGTACTCTTGAGTGTAGCTCGGGCTGAGAACGACGCAGCCATGGGAAAGTTGACAGTTAAGCCTATCTAGTGACAGCCCATCATAGGCTAGCTGGGTGATCTTGCAACTTGTATCATGTCGGAGTTTGATTTTCCCCATAGGGTTTCATTGATCGTGTATTCTTCAGTGTAGCTCTGGCTGAGAAGGTCGCAGCCATGGGAAAGTTGACAGTTAAGCCTATCTAGTGACAGCCCATCATAGGCTAGCTGGGTGATCTTGCAACTTGTATCATGCCGGAGTTGAAATTTCCCCATAGAGTTTCATTGATCGTTTACTCGGCAACTTCTATCAAGCAGGAGTTTAATTTTCCCCATAGCGCTTCATTGATCGTGTACTCTTGAGTGTAGCTCGGGCTGAGAACGACGCAGCCATGGGAAAGTTGACAGTTAAGCCTATCTAGTGACAGCCCATCATAGGCTAGCTGGGTGATCTTGCAACTTGTATCATGTCGGAGTTTGATTTTCCCCATAGGGTTTCATTGATCGTGTATTCTTCAGTGTAGCTCTGGCTGAGAAGGTCGCAGCCATGGGAAAGTTGACAGTTAAGCCTATCTAGTGACAGCCCATCATAGGCTAGCTGGGTGATCTTGCAACTTGTATCATGTCGGAGTTTGATTTTCCCCATAGGGTTTCATTGATCGTGTATTCTTGAGTGTAGCTCTGGCTGAGAAGGTCGCAGCCATGGGAAAGTTGACAGTTAAGCCTATCTAGTGACAGCCCATCATAGGCTAGCTGGGTGATCTTGCAACTTGTATCATGCCGGAGTTGGATTTTCCCCATAGAGTTTCATTGATCGTTTACTCGGCAACTTCTATCAAGCAGGAGTTTAATTTTCCCCATAGCGCTTCATTGATCGTGTACTCTTGAGTGTAGCTCGGGCTGAGAACGACGCAGCCATGGGAAAGTTGACAGTTAAGCCTATCTAGTGACAGCCCATCATAGGCTAGCTGGGTGATCTTGCAACTTGTATCATGTCGGAGTTTGATTTTCCCCATAGGGTTTCATTGATCGTGTATTCTTGAGTGTAGCTCTGGCTGAGAAGGTCCCAGCCATGGGAAAGTTGACAGTTAAGCCTATCTAGTGACAGCCCATCATAGGCTAGCTGGGTGATCTTGCAACTTGTATCATGCCGGAGTTGGATTTTCCCCATAGAGTTTCATTGATCGTTTACTCGGCAACTTCTATCAAGCAGGAGTTTAATTTTCCCCCATAGCGCTTCATTGATCGTGTACTCTTGAGTGTAGCTCGGGCTGAGAACGACGCAGCCATGGGAAAGTTGACAGTTAAGCCTATCTAGTGACAGCCCATCATAGGCTAGCTGGGTGATCTTGCAACTTGTATCATGTCGGAGTTTGATTTTCCCCATAGGGTTTCATTGATCGTGTATTCTTGAGTGTAGCTCTGGCTGAGAAGGTCGCAGCCATTAGAAAGTTGACAGTTAAGCCTATCTAGTGACAGCCCATCATAGGCTAGCTGGGTGATCTTGCAACTTGTATCATGTCGGAGTTTGATTTTCCCCATAGGGTTTCATTGATCGTGTATTCTTGAGTGTAGCTCTGGCTGAGAAGGTCGCAGCCATGGGAAAGTTGACAGTTAAGCCTATCTAGTGACAGCCCATCATAGGCTAGCTGGGTGATCTTGCAACTTGTATCATGCCGGAGTTGGATTTTCCCCATAGAGTTTCATTGATCGTTTACTCGGCAACTTCTATCAAGCAGGAGTTTAATTTTCCCCATAGCGCTTCATTGATCGTGTACTCTTGAGTGTAGCTCGGGCTGAGAACGACGCAGCCATGGGAAAGTTGACAGTTAAGCCTATCTAGTGACAGCCCATCATAGGCTAGCTGGGTGATCTTGCAACATGTATCATGTCGGAGTTTGATTTTCCCCATAGGGTTTCATTGATCGTGTATTCTTGAGTGTAGCTCTGGCTGAGAAGGTCGCAGCCATGGGAAAGTTGACAGTTAAGCCTATCTAGTGACAGCCCATCATAGGCTAGCTGGGTGATCTTGCAACTTGTATCATGTCGGAGTTTGATTTTCCCCATAGGGTTTCATTGATCGTGTATTCTTGAGTGTCGCTCTGGCTGAGAAGGTCCCAGCCATGGGAAAGTTGACAGTTAAGCCTATCTAGTGACAGCCCATCATAGGCTAGCTGGGTGATCTTGCAACTTGTATCATGCCGGAGTTGGATTTTCCCCATAGAGTTTCATTGATCGTTTACTCGGCAACTTCTATCAAGCAGGAGTTTAATTTTCCCCATAGCGCTTCAGGCTGAGAACGACGCAGCCATGGGAAAGTTGACAGTTAAGCCTATCTAGTGACAGCCCATCATAGGCTAGCTGGGTGATCTTGCAACTTGTATCATGCCGGAGTTGGATTTTCCCCATAGAGTTTCATTGATCGTTTACTCGGCAACTTTTATCAAGCAGGAGTTTTATTTTCCCCATAGCGCTTCATTGATCGTGTACTCTTGAGTGTAGCTCGGGCTGAGAACGACGCAGCCATGGGAAAGTTGACAGTTAAGCCTATCTAGTGACAGCCCATCATAGGCTAGCTGGGTGATCTTGCAACTTGTATCATGTCGGAGTTTGATTTTCCCCATAGGGTTTCATTGATCGTGTATTCTTGAGTGTAGCTCTGGCTGAGAAGGTCCCAGCCATGGGAAAGTTGACAGTTAAGCCTATCTAGTGACAGCCCATCATAGGCTAGCTGGGTGATCTTGCAACTTGTATCATGCCGGAGTTGGATTTTCCCCATAGAGTTTCATTGATCGTTTACTCGGCAACTTCTATCAAGCAGGAGTTTAATTTTCCCCATAGCGCTTCATTGATCGTGTACTCTTGAGTGTAGCTCGGGCTGAGAACGACGCAGCCATGGGAAAGTTGACAGTTAAGCCTATCTAGTGACAGCCCATCATAGGCTAGCTGGGTGATCTTGCAACTTGTATCATGTCGGAGTTTGATTTTCCCCATAGGGTTTCATTGATCGTGTATTCTTGAGTGTAGCTCTGGCTGAGAAGGTCGCAGCCATGGGAAAGTTGACAGTTAAGCCTATCTAGTGACAGCCCATCATAGGCTAGCTGGGTGATCTTGCAACTTGTATCATGCCGGAGTTGGATTTTCCCCATAGAGTTTCATTGATCGTTTACTCGGCAACTTTTATCAAGCAGGAGTTTTATTTTCCCCATAGCGCTTCATTGATCGTGTACTCTTGAGTGTAGCTCGGGCTGAGAACGACGCAGCCATGGGAAAGTTGACAGTTAAGCCTATCTAGTGACAGCCCATCATAGGCTAGCTGGGTGATCTTGCAACTTGTATCATGTCGGAGTTTGATTTTCCCCATAGGGTTTCATTGATCGTGTATTCTTGAGTGTAGCTCTGGCTGAGAAGGTCGCAGCCATGGGAAAGTTGACAGTTAAGCCTATCTAGTGACAGCCCATCATAGGCTAGCTGGGTGATCTTGCAACTTGTATCATGCCGGAGTTGGATTTTCCCCATAGAGTTTCATTGATCGTTTACTCGGCAACTTCTATCAAGCAGGAGTTTAATTTTCCCCATAGCGCTTCATTGATCGTGTACTCTTGAGTGTAGCTCGGGCTGAGAACGACGCAGCCATGGGATAGTTGACAGTTAAGCCTATCTAGTGACAGCCCATCATAGGCTAGCTGGGTGATCTTGCAACATGTATCATGTCGGAGTTTGATTTTCCCCATAGGGTTTCATTGATCGTGTATTCTTGAGTGTAGCTCTGGCTGAGAAGGTCGCAGCCATGGGAAAGTTGACAGTTAAGCCTATCTAGTGACAGCCCATCATAGGCTAGCTGGGTGATCTTGCAACTTGTATCATGTCGGAGTTTGATTTTCCCCATAGGGTTTCATTGATCGTGTATTCTTGAGTGTCGCTCTGGCTGAGAAGGTCCCAGCCATGGGAAAGTTGACAGTTAAGCCTATCTAGTGACAGCCCATCATAGGCTAGCTGGGTGATCTTGCAACTTGTATCATGCCGGAGTTGGATTTTCCCCATAGAGTTTCATTGATCGTTTACTCGGCAACTTCTATCAAGCAGGAGTTTAATTTTCCCCATAGCGCTTCAGGCTGAGAACGACGCAGCCATGGGAAAGTTGACAGTTAAGCCTATCTAGTGACAGCCCATCATAGGCTAGCTGGGTGATCTTGCAACTTGTATCATGCCGGAGTTGGATTTTCCCCATAGAGTTTCATTGATCGTTTACTCGGCAACTTTTATCAAGCAGGAGTTTTATTTTCCCCATAGCGCTTCATTGATCGTGTACTCTTGAGTGTAGCTCGGGCTGAGAACGACGCAGCCATGGGAAAGTTGACAGTTAAGCCTATCTAGTGACAGCCCATCATAGGCTAGCTGGGTGATCTTGCAACTTGTATCATGTCGGAGTTTGATTTTCCCCATAGGGTTTCATTGATCGTGTATTCTTGAGTGTAGCTCTGGCTGAGAAGGTCCCAGCCATGGGAAAGTTGACAGTTAAGCCTATCTAGTGACAGCCCATCATAGGCTAGCTGGGTGATCTTGCAACTTGTATCATGCCGGAGTTGGATTTTCCCCATAGAGTTTCATTGATCGTTTACTCGGCAACTTCTATCAAGCAGGAGTTTAATTTTCCCCATAGCGCTTCATTGATCGTGTAGTCTTGAGTGTAGCTCGGGCTGAGAACGACGCAGCCATGGGAAAGTTGACAGTTAAGCCTATCTAGTGACAGCCCATCATAGGCTAGCTGGGTGATCTTGCAACTTGTATCATGTCGGAGTTTGATTTTCCCCATAGGGTTTCATTGATCGTGTATTCTTGAGTGTAGCTCTGGCTGAGAAGGTCGCAGCCATGGGAAAGTTGACAGTTAAGCCTATCTAGTGACAGCCCATCATAGGCTAGCTGGGTGATCTTGCAACTTGTATCATGCCGGAGTTGGATTTTCCCCATAGAGTTTCATTGATCGTTTACTCGGCAACTTCTATCAAGCAGGAGTTTAATTTTCCCCATAGCGCTTCATTGATCGTGTACTCTTGAGTGTAGCTCGGGCTGAGAACGACGCAGCCATGGGAAAGTTGACAGTTAAGCCTATCTAGTGACAGCCCATCATAGGCTAGCTGGGTGATCTTGCAACTTGTATCGTGTCGGAGTTTGATTTTCCCCATAGGGTTTCATTGATCGTGTATTCTTGAGTGTAGCTCTGGCTGAGAAGGTCGCAGCCATGGGAAAGTTGACAGTTAAGCCTATCTAGTGACAGCCCATCATAGGCTAGCTGGGTGATCTTGCAACTTGTGTCATGTCGGAGTTTGATTTTCCCCATAGGGTTTCATTGATCGTGTATTCTTGAGTGTAGCTCTGGCTGAGAAGGTCGCAGCCATGGGAAAGTTGACAGTTAAGCCTATCTAGTGACAGCCCATCATAGGCTAGCTGGTTGATCTTGCAACTTGTATCATGCCGGAGTTGGATTTTCCCCATAGAGTTTCATTGATCGTTTACTCGGCAACTTCTATCAAGCAGGAGTTTAATTTTCCCCATAGCGCTTCATTGATCGTGTACTCTTGAGTGTAGCTCGGGCTGAGAACGACGCAGCCATGGAAAAGTTGACAGTTAAGCCTATCTAGTGACAGCCCATCATAGGCTAGCTGGGTGATCTTGCAACTTGTATCATGTCGGAGTTTGATTTTCCCCATAGGGTTTCATTGATCGTGTATTCTTGAGTGTAGCTCTGGCTGAGAAGGTCGCAGCCATGGGAAAGTTGACAGTTAAGCCTATCTAGTGACAGCCCATCATAGGCTAGCTGGGTGATCTTGCAACTTGTATCATGCCGGAGTTGGATTTTCCCCATAGAGTTTCATTGATCGTTTACTCGGCAACTTTTATCAAGCAGGAGTTTTATTTTCCCCATAGCGCTTCATTGATCGTGTACTCTTGAGTGTAGCTCGGGCTGAGAACGACGCAGCCATGGGAAAGTTGACAGTTAAGCCTATCTAGTGACAGCCCATCATAGGCTAGCTGGGTGATCTTGCAACTTGTATCATGTCGGAGTTTGATTTTCCCCATAGGGTTTCATTGATCGTGTATTCTTGAGTGTAGCTCTGGCTGAGAAGGTCCCAGCCATGGGAAAGTTTACAGTTAAGCCTATCTAGTGACAGCCCATCATAGGCTAGCTGGGTGATCTTGCAACTTGTATCATGCCGGAGTTGGATTTTCCCCATAGAGTTTCATTGATCGTTACTCGGCAACTTCTATCAAGCAGGAGTTTAATTTTCCCCATAGCGCTTCATTGATCGTGTACTCTTGAGTGTAGCTCGGGCTGAGAACGACGCAGCCATGGGAAAGTTGACAGTTAAGCCTATCTAGTGACAGCCCATCATAGGCTAGCTGGGTGATCTTGCAAACTTGTATCATGTCGGAGTTTGATTTTCCCCATAGGGTTTCATTGATCGTGTATTCTTGAGTGTAGCTCTGGCTGAGAAGGTCGCAGCCATGGGAAAGTTGACAGTTAAGCCTATCTAGTGACAGCCCATCATAGGCTAGCTGGGTGATCTTGCAACTTGTGTCATGTCGGAGTTTGATTTTCCCCATAGGGTTTCACTGATCGTGTATTCTTGCGTGTAGCTCTGGCTGAGAAGGTCGCAGCCATGGGAAGTTGACAGTTAAGCCTATCTAGTGACAGCCCATCATAGGCTAGCTGGGTGATCTTGCAACTTGTATCATGCCGGAGTTGGATTTTCCCCATAGAGTTTCATTGATCGTTTACTCGGCAACTTCTATCAAGCAGGAGTTTAATTTTCCCCATAGCGCTTCATTGATCGTGTACTCTTGAGTGTAGCTCGGGCTGAGAACGACGCAGCCATGGGAAAGTTGACAGTTAAGCCTATCTAGTGACAGCCCATCATAGGCTAGCTGGGTGATCTTGCAACTTGTATCATGTCGGAGTTTGATTTTCCCCATAGGGTTTCATTGATCGTGTATTCTTGAGTGTAGCTCTGGCTGAGAAGGTCGCAGCCAATGGGAAAGTTGACAGTTAAGCCTATCTAGTGACAGCCCATCATAGGCTAGCTGGGTGATCTTGCAACTTGTGTCATGTCGGAGTTTGATTTTCCCCATAGGGTTTCACTGATCGTGTATTCTTGCGTGTAGCTCTGGCTGAGAAGGTCGCAGCCATGGGAAAGTTGACAGTTAAGCCTATCTAGTGACAGCCCATCATAGGCTAGCTGGGTGATCTTGCAACTTGTATCATGCCGGAGTTGGATTTTCCCCATAGAGTTTCATTGATCGTTTACTCGGCAACTTCTATCAAGCAGGAGTTTAATTTTCCCCATAGCGCTTCATTGATCGTGTACTCTTGAGTGTAGCTCGGGCTGAGAACGACGCAGCCATGGGAAAGTTGACAGTTAAGCCTATCTAGTGACAGCCCATCATAGGCTAGCTGGGTGATCTTGCAACTTGTATCATGTCGGAGTTTGATTTTCCCCATAGGGTTTCATTGATCGTGTATTCTTGAGTGTAGCTCTGGCTGAGAAGGTCGCAGCCATGGGAAAGTTGACAGTTAAGCCTATCTAGTGACAGCCCATCATAGGCTAGCTGGGTGATCTTGCAACTTGTGTCATGTCGGAGTTTGATTTTCCCCATAGGGTTTCACTGATCGTGTATTCTTGCGTGTAGCTCTGGCTGAGAAGGTCGCAGCCATGGGAAAGTTGACAGTTAAGCCTATCTAGTGACAGCCCATCATAGGCTAGCTGGGTGATCTTGCAACTTGTATCATGCCGGAGTTGGATTTTCCCCATAGAGTTTCATTGATCGTTTACTCGGCAACTTCTATCAAGCAGGAGTTTAATTTTCCCCATAGCGCTTCATTGATCGTGTACTCTTGAGTGTAGCTCGGGCTGAGAACGACGCAGCCATGGGAAAGTTGACAGTTAAGCCTATCTAGTGACAGCCCATCATAGGCTAGCTGGGTGATCTTGCAACTTGTATCATGTCGGAGTTTGATTTTCCCCATAGGGTTTCATTGATCGTGTATTCTTGAGTGTAGCTCTGGCTGAGAAGGTCGCAGCCATGGGAAAGTTGACAGTTAAGCCTATCTAGTGACAGCCCATCATAGGCTAGCTGGGTGATCTTGCAACTTGTATCATGTCGGAGTTTGATTTTCCCCATAGGGTTTCATTGATCGTGTATTCTTGAGTGTAGCTCTGGCTGAGAAGGTCGCAGCCATGGGAAAGTTCACAGTTAAGCCTATCTAGTGACAGCCCATCATAGGCTAGCTGGGTGATCTTGCAACTTGTATCATGCCGGAGTTGGATTTTCCCCATAGAGTTTCATTGATCGTTTACTCGGCAACTTCTATCAAGCAGGAGTTTAATTTTCCCCATAGCGCTTCATTGATCGTGTACTCTTGAGTGTAGCTCGGGCTGAGAACGACGCAGCCATGGGAAAGTTGACAGTTAAGCATATCTAGTGACAGCCCATCATAGGCTAGCTGGGTGATCTTGCAACTTGTATCATGTCGGAGTTTGATTTTCCCCATAGGGTTTCATTGATCGTGTATTCTTGAGTGTAGCTCTGGCTGAGAAGGTCGCAGCCATGGGAAAGTTGACAGTTAAGCCTATCTAGTGACAGCCCATCATAGGCTAGCTGGGTGATCTTGCAACTTGTATCATGCCGGAGTTGGATTTTCCCCATAGGGTTTCATTGATCGTTTACTCGGCAACTTCTATCAAGCAGGAGTTTAATTTTCCCCGTAGCGCTTCATTGATCGTGTACTCTTGAGTGTAGCTCGGGCTGAGAACGACGCAGCCATGGGAAAGTTGACAGTTAAGCCTATCTAGTGACAGCCCATCATAGGCTAGCTGGGTGATCTTGCAACTTGTATCATGTCGGAGTTTGATTTTCCCCATAGGGTTTCATTGATCGTGTATTCTTGAGTGTAGCTCTGGCTGAGAAGGTCGCAGCCATGGGAAAGTTGACAGTTAAGCCTATCTAGTGACAGCCCATCATAGGCTAGCTGGGTGATCTTGCAACTTGTATCATGTCGGAGTTTGATTTTCCCCATAGGGTTTCATTGATCGTGTATTCTTGAGTGTAGCTCTGGCTGAGAAGGTCGCAGCCATGGGAAAGTTGACAGTTAAGCCTATCTAGTGACAGCCCATCATAGGCTAGCTGGGTGATCTTGCAACTTGTATCATGTCGGAGTTTGATTTTCCCCATAGGGTTTCATTGATCGTGTATTCTTGAGTGTAGCTCTGGCTGAGAAGGTCCCAGCCATGGGAAAGTTGACAGTTAAGCCTATCTAGTGACAGCCCATCATAGGCTAGCTGGGTGATCTTGCAACTTGTATCATGCCGGAGTTGGATTTTCCCCATAGAGTTTCATTGATCGTTTACTCGGCAACTTCTATCAAGCAGGAGTTTAATTTTCCCCATAGCGCTTCATTGATCGTGTACTCTTGAGTGTAGCTCGGGCTGAGAACGACGCAGCCATGGGAAAGTTGACAGTTAAGCCTATCTAGTGACAGCCCATCATAGGCTAGCTGGGTGATCTTGCAACTTGTATCATGTCGGAGTTTGATTTTCCCCATAGGGTTTCATTGATCGTGTATTCTTCAGTGTAGCTCTGGCTGAGAAGGTCGCAGCCATGGGAAAGTTGACAGTTAAGCCTATCTAGTGACAGCCCATCATAGGCTAGCTGGGTGATCTTGCAACTTGTATCATGCCGGAGTTGAAATTTCCCCATAGAGTTTCATTGATCGTTTACTCGGCAACTTCTATCAAGCAGGAGTTTAATTTTCCCCATAGCACTTCATTGATCGTGTACTCTTGAGTGTAGCTCGGGCTGAGAACGACGCAGCCATGGGAAAGTTGACAGTTAAGCCTATCTAGTGACAGCCCATCATAGGCTAGCTGGGTGATCTTGCAACTTGTATCATGTCGGAGTTTGATTTTCCCCATAGGGTTTCATTGATCGTGTATTCTTCAGTGTAGCTCTGGCTGAGAAGGTCGCAGCCATGGGAAAGTTGACAGTTAAGCCTATCTAGTGACAGCCCATCATAGGCTAGCTGGGTGATCTTGCAACTTGTATCATGTCGGAGTTTGATTTTCCCCATAGGGTTTCATTGATCGTGTATTCTTGAGTGTAGCTCTGGCTGAGAAGGTCGCAGCCATGGGAAAGTTGACAGTTAAGCCTATCTAGTGACAGCCCATCATAGGCTAGCTGGGTGATCTTGCAACTTGTATCATGCCGGAGTTGGATTTTCCCCATAGAGTTTCATTGATCGTTTACTCGGCAACTTCTATCAAGCAGGAGTTTAATTTTCCCCATAGCGCTTCATTGATCGTGTACTCTTGAGTGTAGCTCGGGCTGAGAACGACGCAGCCATGGGAAAGTTGACAGTTAAGCCTATCTAGTGACAGCCCATCATAGGCTAGCTGGGTGATCTTGCAACTTGTATCATGTCGGAGTTTGATTTTCCCCATAGGGTTTCATTGATCGTGTATTCTTGAGTGTAGCTCTGGCTGAGAAGGTCCCAGCCATGGGAAAGTTGACAGTTAAGCCTATCTAGTGACAGCCCATCATAGGCTAGCTGGGTGATCTTGCAACTTGTATCATGCCGGAGTTGGATTTTCCCCATAGAGTTTCATTGATCGTTTACTCGGCAACTTCTATCAAGCAGGAGTTTAATTTTCCCCATAGCGCTTCATTGATCGTGTAGTCTTGAGTGTAGCTCGGGCTGAGAACGACGCAGCCATGGGAAAGTTGACAGTTAAGCCTATCTAGTGACAGCCCATCATAGGCTAGCTGGGTGATCTTGCAACTTGTATCATGTCGGAGTTTGATTTTCCCCATAGGGTTTCATTGATCGTGTATTCTTGAGTGTAGCTCTGGCTGAGAAGGTCGCAGCCATGGGAAAGTTGACAGTTAAGCCTATCTAGTGACAGCCCATCATAGGCTAGCTGGGTGATCTTGCAACTTGTATCATGTCGGAGTTTGATTTTCCCCATAGGGTTTCATTGATCGTGTATTCTTGAGTGTAGCTCTGGCTGAGAAGGTCGCAGCCATGGGAAAGTTGACAGTTAAGCCTATCTAGTGACAGCCCATCATAGGCTAGCTGGGTGATCTTGCAACTTGTATCATGCCGGAGTTGGATTTTCCCCATAGAGTTTCATTGATCGTTTACTCGGCAACTTCTATCAAGCAGGAGTTTAATTTTCCCCATAGCGCTTCATTGATCGTGTACTCTTGAGTGTAGCTCGGGCTGAGAACGACGCAGCCATGGGAAAGTTGACAGTTAAGCCTATCTAGTGACAGCCCATCATAGGCTAGCTGGGTGATCTTGCAACTTGTATCGTGTCGGAGTTTGATTTTCCCCATAGGGTTTCATTGATCGTGTATTCTTGAGTGTAGCTCTGGCTGAGAAGGTCGCAGCCATGGGAAAGTTGACAGTTAAGCCTATCTAGTGACAGCCCATCATAGGCTAGCTGGGTGATCTTGCAACTTGTGTCATGTCGGAGTTTGATTTTCCCCATAGGGTTTCATTGATCGTGTATTCTTGAGTGTAGCTCTGGCTGAGAAGGTCGCAGCCATGGGAAAGTTGACAGTTAAGCCTATCTAGTGACAGCCCATCATAGGCTAGCTGGGTGATCTTGCAACTTGTATCATGCCGGAGTTGGATTTTCCCCATAGAGTTTCATTGATCGTTTACTCGGCAACTTCTATCAAGCAGGAGTTTAATTTTCCCCATAGCGCTTCATTGATCGTGTACTCTTGAGTGTAGCTCGGGCTGAGAACGACGCAGCCATGGAAAGTTGACAGTTAAGCCTATCTAGTGACAGCCCATCATAGGCTAGCTGGGTGATCTTGCAACTTGTATCATGTCGGAGTTTGATTTTCCCCATAGGGTTTCATTGATCGTGTATTCTTGAGTGTAGCTCTGGCTGAGAAGGTCGCAGCCATGGGAAAGTTGACAGTTAAGCCTATCTAGTGACAGCCCATCATAGGCTAGCTGGGTGATCTTGCAACTTGTATCATGCCGGAGTTGGATTTTCCCCATAGAGTTTCATTGATCGTTTACTCGGCAACTTTTATCAAGCAGGAGTTTTATTTTCCCCATAGCGCTTCATTGATCGTGTACTCTTGAGTGTAGCTCGGGCTGAGAACGACGCAGCCATGGGAAAGTTGACAGTTAAGCCTATCTAGTGACAGCCCATCATAGGCTAGCTGGGTGATCTTGCAACTTGTATCATGTCGGAGTTTGATTTTCCCCATAGGGTTTCATTGATCGTGTATTCTTGAGTGTAGCTCTGGCTGAGAAGGTCCCAGCCATGGGAAAGTTTACAGTTAAGCCTATCTAGTGACAGCCCATCATAGGCTAGCTGGGTGATCTTGCAACTTGTATCATGCCGGAGTTGGATTTTCCCCATAGAGTTTCATTGATCGTTTACTCGGCAACTTCTATCAAGCAGGAGTTTAATTTTCCCCATAGCGCTTCATTGATCGTGTACTCTTGAGTGTAGCTCGGGCTGAGAACGACGCAGCCATGGGAAAGTTGACAGTTAAGCCTATCTAGTGACAGCCCATCATAGGCTAGCTGGGTGATCTTGCAACTTGTATCATGTCGGAGTTTGATTTTCCCCATAGGGTTTCATTGATCGTGTATTCTTGAGTGTAGCTCTGGCTGAGAAGGTCGCAGCCATGGGAAAGTTGACAGTTAAGCCTATCTAGTGACAGCCCATCATAGGCTAGCTGGGTGATCTTGCAACTTGTGTCATGTCGGAGTTTGATTTTCCCCATAGGGTTTCACTGATCGTGTATTCTTGCGTGTAGCTCTGGCTGAGAAGGTCGCAGCCATGGGAAAGTTGACAGTTAAGCCTATCTAGTGACAGCCCATCATAGGCTAGCTGGGTGATCTTGCAACTTGTATCATGCCGGAGTTGGATTTTCCCCATAGAGTTTCATTGATCGTTTACTCGGCAACTTCTATCAAGCAGGAGTTTAATTTTCCCCATAGCGCTTCATTGATCGTGTACTCTTGAGTGTAGCTCGGGCTGAGAACGACGCAGCCATGGGAAAGTTGACAGTTAAGCCTATCTAGTGACAGCCCATCATAGGCTAGCTGGGTGATCTTGCAACTTGTATCATGTCGGAGTTTGATTTTCCCCATAGGGTTTCATTGATCGTGTATTCTTGAGTGTAGCTCTGGCTGAGAAGGTCGCAGCCATGGGAAAGTTGACAGTTAAGCCTATCTAGTGACAGCCCATCATAGGCTAGCTGGGTGATCTTGCAACTTGTGTCATGTCGGAGTTTGATTTTCCCCATAGGGTTTCACTGATCGTGTATTCTTGCGTGTAGCTCTGGCTGAGAAGGTCGCAGCCATGGGAAAGTTGACAGTTAAGCCTATCTAGTGACAGCCCATCATAGGCTAGCTGGGTGATCTTGCAACTTGTATCATGCCGGAGTTGGATTTTCCCCATAGAGTTTCATTGATCGTTTACTCGGCAACTTCTATCAAGCAGGAGTTTAATTTTCCCCATAGCGCTTCATTGATCGTGTACTCTTGAGTGTAGCTCGGGCTGAGAACGACGCAGCCATGGGAAAGTTGACAGTTAAGCCTATCTAGTGACAGCCCATCATAGGCTAGCTGGGTGATCTTGCAACTTGTATCATGTCGGAGTTTGATTTTCCCCATAGGGTTTCATTGATCGTGTATTCTTCAGTGTAGCTCTGGCTGAGAAGGTCGCAGCCATGGGAAAGTTGACAGTTAAGCCTATCTAGTGACAGCCCATCATAGGCTAGCTGGGTGATCTTGCAACTTGTATCATGCCGGAGTTGAAATTTCCCCATAGAGTTTCATTGATCGTTTACTCGGCAACTTCTATCAAGCAGGAGTTTAATTTTCCCCATAGCGCTTCATTGATCGTGTACTCTTGAGTGTAGCTCGGGCTGAGAACGACGCAGCCATGGGAAAGTTGACAGTTAAGCCTATCTAGTGACAGCCCATCATAGGCTAGCTGGGTGATCTTGCAACTTGTATCATGTCGGAGTTTGATTTTCCCCATAGGGTTTCATTGATCGTGTATTCTTCAGTGTAGCTCTGGCTGAGAAGGTCGCAGCCATGGGAAAGTTGACAGTTAAGCCTATCTAGTGACAGCCCATCATAGGCTAGCTGGGTGATCTTGCAACTTGTATCATGTCGGAGTTTGATTTTCCCCATAGGGTTTCATTGATCGTGTATTCTTGAGTGTAGCTCTGGCTGAGAAGGTCGCAGCCATGGGAAAGTTGACAGTTAAGCCTATCTAGTGACAGCCCATCATAGGCTAGCTGGGTGATCTTGCAACTTGTATCATGCCGGAGTTGGATTTTCCCCATAGAGTTTCATTGATCGTTTACTCGGCAACTTCTATCAAGCAGGAGTTTAATTTTCCCCATAGCGCTTCATTGATCGTGTACTCTTGAGTGTAGCTCGGGCTGAGAACGACGCAGCCATGGGAAAGTTGACAGTTAAGCCTATCTAGTGACAGCCCATCATAGGCTAGCTGGGTGATCTTGCAACTTGTATCATGTCGGAGTTTGATTTTCCCCATAGGGTTTCATTGATCGTGTATTCTTGAGTGTAGCTCTGGCTGAGAAGGTCCCAGCCATGGGAAAGTTGACAGTTAAGCCTATCTAGTGACAGCCCATCATAGGCTAGCTGGGTGATCTTGCAACTTGTATCATGCCGGAGTTGGATTTTCCCCATAGAGTTTCATTGATCGTTTACTCGGCAACTTCTATCAAGCAGGAGTTTAATTTTCCCCATAGCGCTTCATTGATCGTGTACTCTTGAGTGTAGCTCGGGCTGAGAACGACGCAGCCATGGGAAAGTTGACAGTTAAGCCTATCTAGTGACAGCCCATCATAGGCTAGCTGGGTGATCTTGCAACTTGTATCATGTCGGAGTTTGATTTTCCCCATAGGGTTTCATTGATCGTGTATTCTTGAGTGTAGCTCTGGCTGAGAAGGTCGCAGCCATTAGGAAAGTTGACAGTTAAGCCTATCTAGTGACAGCCCATCATAGGCTAGCTGGGTGATCTTGCAACTTGTATCATGTCGGAGTTTGATTTTCCCCATAGGGTTTCATTGATCGTGTATTCTTGAGTGTAGCTCTGGCTGAGAAGGTCGCAGCCATGGGAAAGTTGACAGTTAAGCCTATCTAGTGACAGCCCATCATAGGCTAGCTGGGTGATCTTGCAACTTGTATCATGCCGGAGTTGGATTTTCCCCATAGAGTTTCATTGATCGTTTACTCGGCAACTTCTATCAAGCAGGAGTTTAATTTTCCCCATAGCGCTTCATTGATCGTGTACTCTTGAGTGTAGCTCGGGCTGAGAACGACGCAGCCATGGGAAAGTTGACAGTTAAGCCTATCTAGTGACAGCCCATCATAGGCTAGCTGGGTGATCTTGCAACATGTATCATGTCGGAGTTTGATTTTCCCCATAGGGTTTCATTGATCGTGTATTCTTGAGTGTAGCTCTGGCTGAGAAGGTCGCAGCCATGGGAAAGTTGACAGTTAAGCCTATCTAGTGACAGCCCATCATAGGCTAGCTGGGTGATCTTGCAACTTGTATCATGTCGGAGTTTGATTTTCCCCATAGGGTTTCATTGATCGTGTATTCTTGAGTGTCGCTCTGGCTGAGAAGGTCCCAGCCATGGGAAAGTTGACAGTTAAGCCTATCTAGTGACAGCCCATCATAGGCTAGCTGGGTGATCTTGCAACTTGTATCATGCCGGAGTTGGATTTTCCCCATAGAGTTTCATTGATCGTTTACTCGGCAACTTCTATCAAGCAGGAGTTTAATTTTCCCCATAGCGCTTCAGGCTGAGAACGACGCAGCCATGGGAAAGTTGACAGTTAAGCCTATCTAGTGACAGCCCATCATAGGCTAGCTGGGTGATCTTGCAACTTGTATCATGCCGGAGTTGGATTTTCCCCATAGAGTTTCATTGATCGTTTACTCGGCAACTTTTATCAAGCAGGAGTTTTATTTTCCCCATAGCGCTTCATTGATCGTGTACTCTTGAGTGTCGCTCGGGCTGAGAACGACGCAGCCATGGGAAAGTTGACAGTTAAGTTATCTAGTGACAGCCCATCATAGGCTAGCTGGGTGATCTTGCAACTTGTATCATGTCGGAGTTTGATTTTCCCCATAGGGTTTCATTGATCGTGTATTCTTGAGTGTAGCTCTGGCTGAGAAGGTCCCAGCCATGGGAAAGTTGACAGTTAAGCCTATCTAGTGACAGCCCATCATAGGCTAGCTGGGTGATCTTGCAACTTGTATCATGCCGGAGTTGGATTTTCCCCATAGAGTTTCATTGATCGTTTACTCGGCAACTTCTATCAAGCAGGAGTTTAATTTTCCCCATAGCGCTTCATTGATCGTGTACTCTTGAGTGTAGCTCGGGCTGAGAACGACGCAGCCATGGGAAAGTTGACAGTTAAGCCTATCTAGTGACAGCCCATCATAGGCTAGCTGGGTGATCTTGCAACTTGTATCATGTCGGAGTTTGATTTTCCCCATAGGGTTTCATTGATCGTGTATTCTTGAGTGTAGCTCTGGCTGAGAAGGTCGCAGCCATGGGAAAGTTGACAGTTAAGCCTATCTAGTGACAGCCCATCATAGGCTAGCTGGGTGATCTTGCAACTTGTATCATGCCGGAGTTGGATTTTCCCCATAGAGTTTCATTGATCGTTTACTCGGCAACTTTTATCAAGCAGGAGTTTTATTTTCCCCATAGCGCTTCATTGATCGTGTACTCTTGAGTGTAGCTCGGGCTGAGAACGACGCAGCCATGGGAAAGTTGACAGTTAAGCCTATCTAGTGACAGCCCATCATAGGCTAGCTGGGTGATCTTGCAACTTGTATCATGTCGGAGTTTGATTTTCCCCATAGGGTTTCATTGATCGTGTATTCTTGAGTGTAGCTCTGGCTGAGAAGGTCGCAGCCATGGGAAAGTTGACAGTTAAGCCTATCTAGTGACAGCCCATCATAGGCTAGCTGGGTGATCTTGCAACTTGTATCATGCCGGAGTTGGATTTTCCCCATAGAGTTTCATTGATCGTTTACTCGGCAACTTCTATCAAGCAGGAGTTTAATTTTCCCCATAGCGCTTCATTGATCGTGTACTCTTGAGTGTAGCTCGGGCTGAGAACGACGCAGCCATGGGAAAGTTGACAGTTAAGCCTATCTAGTGACAGCCCATCATAGGCTAGCTGGGTGATCTTGCAACATGTATCATGTCGGAGTTTGATTTTCCCCATAGGGTTTCATTGATCGTGTATTCTTGAGTGTAGCTCTGGCTGAGAAGGTCGCAGCCATGGGAAAGTTGACAGTTAAGCCTATCTAGTGACAGCCCATCATAGGCTAGCTGGGTGATCTTGCAACTTGTATCATGTCGGAGTTTGATTTTCCCCATAGGGTTTCATTGATCGTGTATTCTTGAGTGTCGCTCTGGCTGAGAAGGTCCCAGCCATGGGAAAGTTGACAGTTAAGTCTATCTAGTGACAGCCCATCATAGGCTAGCTGGGTGATCTTGCAACTTGTATCATGCCGGAGTTGGATTTTTCCCATAGAGTTTCATTGATCGTTTACTCGGCAACTTCTATCAAGCAGGAGTTTAATTTTCCCCATAGCGCTTCATTGATCGTGTACTCTTGAGTGTAGCTCGGGCTGAGAACGACGCAGCCATGGGAAAGTTGACAGTTAAGCCTATCTAGTGACAGCCCATCATAGGCTAGCTGGGTGATCTTGCAACTTGTATCATGCCGGAGTTGGATTTTCCCCATAGAGTTTCATTGATCGTTTACTCGGCAACTTTTATCAAGCAGGAGTTTTATTTTCCCCATAGCGCTTCATTGATCGTGTACTCTTGAGTGTAGCTCGGGCTGAGAACGACGCAGCCATGGGAAAGTTGACAGTTAAGCCTATCTAGTGACAGCCCATCATAGGCTAGCTGGGTGATCTTGCAACTTGTATCATGTCGGAGTTTGATTTTCCCCATAGGGTTTCATTGATCGTGTATTCTTGAGTGTAGCTCTGGCTGAGAAGGTCCCAGCCATGGGAAAGTTTACAGTTAAGCCTATCTAGTGACAGCCCATCATAGGCTAGCTGGGTGATCTTGCAACTTGTATCATGCCGGAGTTGGATTTTCCCCATAGAGTTTCATTGATCGTTTACTCGGCAACTTCTATCAAGCAGGAGTTTAATTTTCCCCATAGCGCTTCATTGATCGTGTACTCTTGAGTGTAGCTCGGGCTGAGAACGACGCAGCCATGGGAAAGTTGACAGTTAAGCCTATCTAGTGACAGCCCATCATAGGCTAGCTGGGTGATCTTGCAACTTGTATCATGTCGGAGTTTGATTTTCCCCATAGGGTTTCATTGATCGTGTATTCTTGAGTGTAGCTCTGGCTGAGAAGGTCGCAGCCATGGGAAAGTTGACAGTTAAGCCTATCTAGTGACAGCCCATCATAGGCTAGCTGGGTGATCTTGCAACTTGTGTCATGTCGGAGTTTGATTTTCCCCATAGGGTTTCACTGATCGTGTATTCTTGCGTGTAGCTCTGGCTGAGAAGGTCGCAGCCATGGGAAAGTTGACAGTTAAGCCTATCTAGTGACAGCCCATCATAGGCTAGCTGGGTGATCTTGCAACTTGTATCATGCCGGAGTTGGATTTTCCCCATAGAGTTTCATTGATCGTTTACTCGGCAACTTCTATCAAGCAGGAGTTTAATTTTCCCCATAGCGCTTCATTGATCGTGTACTCTTGAGTGTAGCTCGGGCTGAGAACGACGCAGCCATGGGAAAGTTGACAGTTAAGCCTATCTAGTGACAGCCCATCATAGGCTAGCTGGGTGATCTTGCAACTTGTATCATGTCGGAGTTTGATTTTCGCCATAGGGTTTCATTGATCGTGTATTCTTGAGTGTAGCTCTGGCTGAGAAGGTCGCAGCCATGGGAAAGTTGACAGTTAAGCCTATCTAGTGACAGCCCATCATAGGCTAGCTGGGTGATCTTGCAACTTGTATCATGTCGGAGTTTGATTTTCCCCATAGGGTTTCATTGATCGTGTATTCTTGAGTGTAGCTCTGGCTGAGAAGGTCGCAGCCATGGGAAAGTTCACAGTTAAGCCTATCTAGTGACAGCCCATCATAGGCTAGCTGGGTGATCTTGCAACTTGTATCATGCCGGAGTTGGATTTTCCCCATAGAGTTTCATTGATCGTTTACTCGGCAACTTCTATCAAGCAGGAGTTTAATTTTCCCCATAGCGCTTCATTGATCGTGTACTCTTGAGTGTAGCTCGGGCTGAGAACGACGCAGCCATGGGAAAGTTGACAGTTAAGCATATCTAGTGACAGCCCATCATAGGCTAGCTGGGTGATCTTGCAACTTGTATCATGTCGGAGTTTGATTTTCCCCATAGGGTTTCATTGATCGTGTATTCTTGAGTGTAACTCTGGCTGAGAAGGTCGCAGCCATGGGAAAGTTGACAGTTAAGCCTATCTAGTGACAGCCCATCATAGGCTAGCTGGGTGATCTTGCAACTTGTATCATGCCGGAGTTGGATTTTCCCCATAGGGTTTCATTGATCGTTTACTCGGCAACTTCTATCAAGCAGGAGTTTATTTTTCCCCGTAGCGCTTCATTGATCGTGTACTCTTGAGTGTAGCTCGGGCTGAGAACGACGCAGCCATGGGAAAGTTGACAGTTAAGCCTATCTAGTGACAGCCCATCATAGGCTAGCTGGGTGATCTTGCAACTTGTATCATGTCGGAGTTTGATTTTCCCCATAGGGTTTCATTGATCGTGTATTCTTGAGTGTAGCTCTGGCTGAGAAGGTCGCAGCCATGGGAAAGTTGACAGTTAAGCCTATCTAGTGACAGCCCATCATAGGCTAGCTGGGTGATCTTGCAACTTGTATCATGTCGGAGTTTGATTTTCCCCATAGGGTTTCATTGATCGTGTATTCTTGAGTGTAGCTCTGGCTGAGAAGGTCGCAGCCATGGGAAAGTTGACAGTTAAGCCTATCTAGTGACAGCCCATCATAGGCTAGCTGGGTGATCTTGCAACTTGTGTCATGTCGGAGTTTGATTTTCCCCATAGGGTTTCATTGATCGTGTATTCTTGAGTGTAGCTCTGGCTGAGAAGGTCGCAGCCATGGGAAAGTTGACAGTTAAGCCTATCTAGTGACAGCCCATCATAGGCTAGCTGGGTGATCTTGCAACTTGTATCATGCCGGAGTTGGATTTTCCCCATAGAGTTTCATTGATCGTTTACTCGGCAACTTCTATCAAGCAGGAGTTTAATTTTCCCCATAGCGCTTCATTGATCGTGTACTCTTGAGTGTAGCTCGGGCTGAGAACGACGCAGCCATGGAAAAGTTGACAGTTAAGCCTATCTAGTGACAGCCCATCATAGGCTAGCTGGGTGATCTTGCAACTTGTATCATGTCGGAGTTTGATTTTCCCCATAGGGTTTCATTGATCGTGTATTCTTGAGTGTAGCTCTGGCTGAGAAGGTCGCAGCCATGGGAAAGTTGACAGTTAAGCCTATCTAGTGACAGCCCATCATAGGCTAGCTGGGTGATCTTGCAACTTGTATCATGCCGGAGTTGGATTTTCCCCATAGAGTTTCATTGATCGTTTACTCGGCAACTTTTATCAAGCAGGAGTTTTATTTTCCCCATAGCGCTTCATTGATCGTGTACTCTTGAGTGTAGCTCGGGCTGAGAACGACGCAGCCATGGGAAAGTTGACAGTTAAGCCTATCTAGTGACAGCCCATCATAGGCTAGCTGGGTGATCTTGCAACTTGTATCATGTCGGAGTTTGATTTTCCCCATAGGGTTTCATTGATCGTGTATTCTTGAGTGTAGCTCTGGCTGAGAAGGTCCCAGCCATGGGAAAGTTTACAGTTAAGCCTATCTAGTGACAGCCCATCATAGGCTAGCTGGGTGATCTTGCAACTTGTATCATGCCGGAGTTGGATTTTCCCCATAGAGTTTCATTGATCGTTTACTCGGCAACTTCTATCAAGCAGGAGTTTAATTTTCCCCATAGCGCTTCATTGATCGTGTACTCTTGAGTGTAGCTCGGGCTGAGAACGACGCAGCCATGGGAAACTTGACAGTTAAGCCTATCTAGTGACAGCCCATCATAGGCTAGCTGGGTGATCTTGCAACTTGTATCATGTCGGAGTTTGATTTTCCCCATAGGGTTTCATTGATCGTGTATTCTTGAGTGTAGCTCTGGCTGAGAAGGTCGCAGCCATGGGAAAGTTGACAGTTAAGCCTATCTAGTGACAGCCCATCATAGGCTAGCTGGGTGATCTTGCAACTTGTGTCATGTCGGAGTTTGATTTTCCCCATAGGGTTTCACTGATCGTGTATTCTTGCGTGTAGCTCTGGCTGAGAAGGTCGCAGCCATGGGAAAGTTGACAGTTAAGCCTATCTAGTGACAGCCCATCATAGGCTAGCTGGGTGATCTTGCAACTTGTATCATGCCGGAGTTGGATTTTCCCCATAGAGTTTCATTGATCGTTTACTCGGCAACTTCTATCAAGCAGGAGTTTAATTTTCCCCATAGCGCTTCATTGATCGTGTACTCTTGAGTGTAGCTCGGGCTGAGAACGACGCAGCCATGGGAAAGTTGACAGTTAAGCCTATCTAGTGACAGCCCATCATAGGCTAGCTGGGTGATCTTGCAACTTGTATCATGTCGGAGTTTGATTTTCCCCATAGGGTTTCATTGATCGTGTATTCTTGAGTGTAGCTCTGGCTGAGAAGGTCGCAGCCATGGGAAAGTTGACAGTTAAGCCTATCTAGTGACAGCCCATCATAGGCTAGCTGGGTGATCTTGCAACTTGTGTCATGTCGGAGTTTGATTTTCCCCATAGGGTTTCACTGATCGTGTATTCTTGCGTGTAGCTCTGGCTGAGAAGGTCGCAGCCATGGGAAAGTTGACAGTTAAGCCTATCTAGTGACAGCCCATCATAGGCTAGCTGGGTGATCTTGCAACTTGTATCATGCCGGAGTTGGATTTTCCCCATAGAGTTTCATTGATCGTTTACTCGGCAACTTCTATCAAGCAGGAGTTTAATTTTCCCCATAGCGCTTCATTGATCGTGTACTCTTGAGTGTAGCTCGGGCTGAGAACGACGCAGCCATGGGAAAGTTGACAGTTAAGCCTATCTAGTGACAGCCCATCATAGGCTAGCTGGGTGATCTTGCAACTTGTATCATGTCGGAGTTTGATTTTCGCCATAGGGTTTCATTGATCGTGTATTCTTGAGTGTAGCTCTGGCTGAGAAGGTCGCAGCCATGGGAAAGTTGACAGTTAAGCCTATCTAGTGACAGCCCATCATAGGCTAGCTGGGTGATCTTGCAACTTGTATCATGTCGGAGTTTGATTTTCCCCATAGGGTTTCATTGATCGTGTATTCTTGAGTGTAGCTCTGGCTGAGAAGGTCGCAGCCATGGGAAAGTTCACAGTTAAGCCTATCTAGTGACAGCCCATCATAGGCTAGCTGGGTGATCTTGCAACTTGTATCATGCCGGAGTTGGATTTTCCCCATAGAGTTTCATTGATCGTTTACTCGGCAACTTCTATCAAGCAGGAGTTTAATTTTCCCCATAGCGCTTCATTGATCGTGTACTCTTGAGTGTAGCTCGGGCTGAGAACGACGCAGCCATGGGAAAGTTGACAGTTAAGCATATCTAGTGACAGCCCATCATAGGCTAGCTGGGTGATCTTGCAACTTGTATCATGTCGGAGTTTGATTTTCCCCATAGGGTTTCATTGATCGTGTATTCTTGAGTGTAACTCTGGCTGAGAAGGTCGCAGCCATGGGAAAGTTGACAGTTAAGCCTATCTAGTGACAGCCCATCATAGGCTAGCTGGGTGATCTTGCAACTTGTATCATGCCGGAGTTGGATTTTCCCCATAGGGTTTCATTGATCGTTTACTCGGCAACTTCTATCAAGCAGGAGTTTATTTTTCCCCGTAGCGCTTCATTGATCGTGTACTCTTGAGTGTAGCTCGGGCTGAGAACGACGCAGCCATGGGAAAGTTGACAGTTAAGCCTATCTAGTGACAGCCCATCATAGGCTAGCTGGGTGATCTTGCAACTTGTATCATGTCGGAGTTTGATTTTCCCCATAGGGTTTCATTGATCGTGTATTCTTGAGTGTAGCTCTGGCTGAGAAGGTCGCAGCCATGGGAAAGTTGACAGTTAAGCCTATCTAGTGACAGCCCATCATAGGCTAGCTGGGTGATCTTGCAACTTGTATCATGTCGGAGTTTGATTTTCCCCATAGGGTTTCATTGATCGTGTATTCTTGAGTGTAGCTCTGGCTGAGAAGGTCGCAGCCATGGGAAAGTTGACAGTTAAGCCTATCTAGTGACAGCCCATCATAGGCTAGCTGGGTGATCTTGCAACTTGTGTCATGTCGGAGTTTGATTTTCCCCATAGGGTTTCATTGATCGTGTATTCTTGAGTGTAGCTCTGGCTGAGAAGGTCGCAGCCATGGGAAAGTTGACAGTTAAGCCTATCTAGTGACAGCCCATCATAGGCTAGCTGGGTGATCTTGCAACTTGTATCATGCCGGAGTTGGATTTTCCCCATAGAGTTTCATTGATCGTTTACTCGGCAACTTCTATCAAGCAGGAGTTTAATTTTCCCCATAGCGCTTCATTGATCGTGTACTCTTGAGTGTAGCTCGGGCTGAGAACGACGCAGCCATGGAAAAGTTGACAGTTAAGCCTATCTAGTGACAGCCCATCATAGGCTAGCTGGGTGATCTTGCAACTTGTATCATGTCGGAGTTTGATTTTCCCCATAGGGTTTCATTGATCGTGTATTCTTGAGTGTAGCTCTGGCTGAGAAGGTCGCAGCCATGGGAAAGTTGACAGTTAAGCCTATCTAGTGACAGCCCATCATAGGCTAGCTGGGTGATCTTGCAACTTGTATCATGCCGGAGTTGGATTTTCCCCATAGAGTTTCATTGATCGTTTACTCGGCAACTTTTATCAAGCAGGAGTTTTATTTTCCCCATAGCGCTTCATTGATCGTGTACTCTTGAGTGTAGCTCGGGCTGAGAACGACGCAGCCATGGGAAAGTTGACAGTTAAGCCTATCTAGTGACAGCCCATCATAGGCTAGCTGGGTGATCTTGCAACTTGTATCATGTCGGAGTTTGATTTTCCCCATAGGGTTTCATTGATCGTGTATTCTTGAGTGTAGCTCTGGCTGAGAAGGTCCCAGCCATGGGAAAGTTTACAGTTAAGCCTATCTAGTGACAGCCCATCATAGGCTAGCTGGGTGATCTTGCAACTTGTATCATGCCGGAGTTGGATTTTCCCCATAGAGTTTCATTGATCGTTTACTCGGCAACTTCTATCAAGCAGGAGTTTAATTTTCCCCATAGCGCTTCATTGATCGTGTACTCTTGAGTGTAGCTCGGGCTGAGAACGACGCAGCCATGGGAAACTTGACAGTTAAGCCTATCTAGTGACAGCCCATCATAGGCTAGCTGGGTGATCTTGCAACTTGTATCATGTCGGAGTTTGATTTTCCCCATAGGGTTTCATTGATCGTGTATTCTTGAGTGTAGCTCTGGCTGAGAAGGTCGCAGCCATGGGAAAGTTGACAGTTAAGCCTATCTAGTGACAGCCCATCATAGGCTAGCTGGGTGATCTTGCAACTTGTGTCATGTCGGAGTTTGATTTTCCCCATAGGGTTTCACTGATCGTGTATTCTTGCGTGTAGCTCTGGCTGAGAAGGTCGCAGCCATGGGAAAGTTGACAGTTAAGCCTATCTAGTGACAGCCCATCATAGGCTAGCTGGGTGATCTTGCAACTTGTATCATGCCGGAGTTGGATTTTCCCCATAGAGTTTCATTGATCGTTTACTCGGCAACTTCTATCAAGCAGGAGTTTAATTTTCCCCATAGCGCTTCATTGATCGTGTACTCTTGAGTGTAGCTCGGGCTGAGAACGACGCAGCCATGGGAAAGTTGACAGTTAAGCCTATCTAGTGACAGCCCATCATAGGCTAGCTGGGTGATCTTGCAACTTGTATCATGTCGGAGTTTGATTTTCCCCATAGGGTTTCATTGATCGTGTATTCTTGAGTGTAGCTCTGGCTGAGAAGGTCGCAGCCATGGGAAAGTTGACAGTTAAGCCTATCTAGTGACAGCCCATCATAGGCTAGCTGGGTGATCTTGCAACTTGTGTCATGTCGGAGTTTGATTTTCCCCATAGGGTTTCACTGATCGTGTATTCTTGCGTGTAGCTCTGGCTGAGAAGGTCGCAGCCATGGGAAAGTTGACAGTTAAGCCTATCTAGTGACAGCCCATCATAGGCTAGCTGGGTGATCTTGCAACTTGTATCATGCCGGAGTTGGATTTTCCCCATAGAGTTTCATTGATCGTTTACTCGGCAACTTCTATCAAGCAGGAGTTTAATTTTCCCCATAGCGCTTCATTGATCGTGTACTCTTGAGTGTAGCTCGGGCTGAGAACGACGCAGCCATGGGAAAGTTGACAGTTAAGCCTATCTAGTGACAGCCCATCATAGGCTAGCTGGGTGATCTTGCAACTTGTATCATGTCGGAGTTTGATTTTCCCCATAGGGTTTCATTGATCGTGTATTCTTCAGTGTAGCTCTGGCTGAGAAGGTCGCAGCCATGGGAAAGTTGACAGTTAAGCCTATCTAGTGACAGCCCATCATAGGCTAGCTGGGTGATCTTGCAACTTGTATCATGCCGGAGTTGAAATTTCCCCATAGAGTTTCATTGATCGTTTACTCGGCAACTTCTATCAAGCAGGAGTTTAATTTTCCCCATAGCGCTTCATTGATCGTGTACTCTTGAGTGTAGCTCGGGCTGAGAACGACGCAGCCATGGGAAAGTTGACAGTTAAGCCTATCTAGTGACAGCCCATCATAGGCTAGCTGGGTGATCTTGCAACTTGTATCATGTCGGAGTTTGATTTTCCCCATAGGGTTTCATTGATCGTGTATTCTTCAGTGTAGCTCTGGCTGAGAAGGTCGCAGCCATGGGAAAGTTGACAGTTAAGCCTATCTAGTGACAGCCCATCATAGGCTAGCTGGGTGATCTTGCAACTTGTATCATGTCGGAGTTTGATTTTCCCCATAGGGTTTCATTGATCGTGTATTCTTGAGTGTAGCTCTGGCTGAGAAGGTCGCAGCCATGGGAAAGTTGACAGTTAAGCCTATCTAGTGACAGCCCATCATAGGCTAGCTGGGTGATCTTGCAACTTGTATCATGCCGGAGTTGTATTTTCCCCATAGAGTTTCATTGATCGTTTACTCGGCAACTTCTATCAAGCAGGAGTTTAATTTTCCCCATAGCGCTTCATTGATCGTGTACTCTTGAGTGTAGCTCGGGCTGAGAACGACGCAGCCATGGGAAAGTTGACAGTTAAGCCTATCTAGTGACAGCCCATCATAGGCTAGCTGGGTGATCTTGCAACTTGTATCATGTCGGAGTTTGATTTTCCCCATAGGGTTTCATTGATCGTGTATTCTTGAGTGTAGCTCTGGCTGAGAAGGTCCCAGCCATGGGAAAGTTGACAGTTAAGCCTATCTAGTGACAGCCCATCATAGGCTAGCTGGGTGATCTTGCAACTTGTATCATGCCGGAGTTGGATTTTCCCCATAGAGTTTCATTGATCGTTTACTCGGCAACTTCTATCAAGCAGGAGTTTAATTTTCCCCATAGCGCTTCATTGATCGTGTACTCTTGAGTGTAGCTCGGGCTGAGAACGACGCAGCCATGGGAAAGTTGACAGTTAAGCCTATCTAGTGACAGCCCATCATAGGCTAGCTGGGTGATCTTGCAACTTGTATCATGTCGGAGTTTGATTTTCCCCATAGGGTTTCATTGATCGTGTATTCTTGAGTGTAGCTCTGGCTGAGAAGGTCGCAGCCATGGGAAAGTTGACAGTTAAGCCTATCTAGTGACAGCCCATCATAGGCTAGCTGGGTGATCTTGCAACTTGTATCATGTCGGAGTTTGATTTTCCCCATAGGGTTTCATTGATCGTGTATTCTTGAGTGTAGCTCTGGCTGAGAAGGTCGCAGCCATGGGAAAGTTGACAGTTAAGCCTATCTAGTGACAGCCCATCATAGGCTAGCTGGGTGATCTTGCAACTTGTATCATGCCGGAGTTGGATTTTCCCCATAGAGTTTCATTGATCGTTTACTCGGCAACTTCTATCAAGCAGGAGTTTAATTTTCCCCATAGCGCTTCATTGATCGTGTACTCTTGAGTGTAGCTCGGGCTGAGAACGACGCAGCCATGGGAAAGTTGACAGTTAAGCCTATCTAGTGACAGCCCATCATAGGCTAGCTGGGTGATCTTGCAACTTGTATCATGTCGGAGTTTGATTTTCCCCATAGGGTTTCATTGATCGTGTATTCTTGAGTGTAGCTCTGGCTGAGAAGGTCGCAGCCATGGGAAAGTTGACAGTTAAGCCTATCTAGTGACAGCCCATCATAGGCTAGCTGGGTGATCTTGCAACTTGTGTCATGTCGGAGTTTGATTTTCCCCATAGGGTTTCACTGATCGTGTATTCTTGCGTGTAGCTCTGGCTGAGAATGTCGCAGCCATGGGAAAGTTGACAGTTAAGCCTATCTAGTGACAGCCCATCATAGGCTAGCTGGGTGATCTTGCAACTTGTATCATGCCGGAGTTGGATTTTCCCCATAGAGTTTCATTGATCGTTTACTCGGCAACTTCTATCAAGCAGGAGTTTAATTTTCCCCATAGCGCTTCATTGATCGTGTACTCTTGAGTGTAGCTCGGGCTGAGAACGACGCAGCCATGGGAAAGTTGACAGTTAAGCCTATCTAGTGACAGCCCATCATAGGCTAGCTGGGTGATCTTGCAACTTGTATCATGTCGGAGTTTGATTTTCCCCATAGGGTTTCATTGATCGTGTATTCTTGAGTGTAGCTCTGGCTGAGAAGGTCGCAGCCATGGGAAAGTTGACAGTTAAGCCTATCTAGTGACAGCCCATCATAGGCTAGCTGGGTGATCTTGCAACTTGTATCATGTCGGAGTTTGATTTTCCCCATAGGGTTTCATTGATCGTGTATTCTTGAGTGTAGCTCTGGCTGAGAAGGTCGCAGCCATGGGAAAGTTGACAGTTAAGCCTATCTAGTGACAGCCCATCATAGGCTAGCTGGGTGATCTTGCAACTTGTATCATGCCGGAGTTGGATTTTCCCCATAGAGTTTCATTGATCGTTTACTCGGCAACTTCTATCAAGCAGGAGTTTAATTTTCCCCATAGCGCTTCATTGATCGTGTACTCTTGAGTGTAGCTCGGGCTGAGAACGACGCAGCCATGGGAAAGTTGACAGTTAAGCATATCTAGTGACAGCCCATCATAGGCTAGCTGGGTGATCTTGCAACTTGTATCATGTCGGAGTTTGATTTTCCCCATAGGGTTTCATTGATCGTGTATTCTTGAGTGTAGCTCTGGCTGAGAAGGTCGCAGCCATGGGAAAGTTGACAGTTAAGCCTATCTAGTGACAGCCCATCATAGGCTAGCTGGGTGATCTTGCAACTTGTATCATGCCGGAGTTGGATTTTCCCCATAGGGTTTCATTGATCGTTTACTCGGCAACTTCTATCAAGCAGGAGTTTAATTTTCCCCGTAGCGCTTCATTGATCGTGTACTCTTGAGTGTAGCTCGGGCTGAGAACGACGCAGCCATGGGAAAGTTGACAGTTAAGCCTATCTAGTGACAGCCCATCATAGGCTAGCTGGGTGATCTTGCAACTTGTATCATGTCGGAGTTTGATTTTCCCCATAGGGTTTCATTGATCGTGTATTCTTGAGTGTAGCTCTGGCTGAGAAGGTCGCAGCCATGGGAAAGTTGACAGTTAAGCCTATCTAGTGACAGCCCATCATAGGCTAGCTGGGTGATCTTGCAACTTGTATCATGTCGGAGTTTGATTTTCCCCATAGGGTTTCATTGATCGTGTATTCTTGAGTGTAGCTCTGGCTGAGAAGGTCGCAGCCATGGGAAAGTTGACAGTTAAGCCTATCTAGTGACAGCCCATCATAGGCTAGCTGGGTGATCTTGCAACTTGTATCATGTCGGAGTTTGATTTTCCCCATAGGGTTTCATTGATCGTGTATTCTTGAGTGTAGCTCTGGCTGAGAAGGTCCCAGCCATGGGAAAGTTGACAGTTAAGCCTATCTAGTGACAGCCCATCATAGGCTAGCTGGGTGATCTTGCAACTTGTATCATGCCGGAGTTGGATTTTCCCCATAGAGTTTCATTGATCGTTTACTCGGCAACTTCTATCAAGCAGGAGTTTAATTTTCCCCATAGCGCTTCATTGATCGTGTACTCTTGAGTGTAGCTCGGGCTGAGAACGACGCAGCCATGGGAAAGTTGACAGTTAAGCCTATCTAGTGACAGCCCATCATAGGCTAGCTGGGTGATCTTGCAACTTGTATCATGTCGGAGTTTGATTTTCCCCATAGGGTTTCATTGATCGTGTATTCTTCAGTGTAGCTCTGGCTGAGAAGGTCGCAGCCATGGGAAAGTTGACAGTTAAGCCTATCTAGTGACAGCCCATCATAGGCTAGCTGGGTGATCTTGCAACTTGTATCGTGTCGGAGTTTGATTTTCCCCATAGGGTTTCATTGATCGTGTATTCTTGAGTGTAGCTCTGGCTGAGAAGGTCGCAGCCATGGGAAAGTTGACAGTTAAGCCTATCTAGTGACAGCCCATCATAGGCTAGCTGGGTGATCTTGCAACTTGTGTCATGTCGGAGTTTGATTTTCCCCATAGGGTTTCATTGATCGTGTATTCTTGAGTGTAGCTCTGGCTGAGAAGGTCGCAGCCATGGGAAAGTTGACAGTTAAGCCTATCTAGTGACAGCCCATCATAGGCTAGCTGGGTGATCTTGCAACTTGTATCATGCCGGAGTTGGATTTTCCCCATAGAGTTTCATTGATCGTTTACTCGGCAACTTCTATCAAGCAGGAGTTTAATTTTCCCCATAGCGCTTCATTGATCGTGTACTCTTGAGTGTAGCTCGGGCTGAGAACGACGCAGCCATGGAAAAGTTGACAGTTAAGCCTATCTAGTGACAGCCCATCATAGGCTAGCTGGGTGATCTTGCAACTTGTATCATGTCGGAGTTTGATTTTCCCCATAGGGTTTCATTGATCGTGTATTCTTGAGTGTAGCTCTGGCTGAGAAGGTCGCAGCCATGGGAAAGTTGACAGTTAAGCCTATCTAGTGACAGCCCATCATAGGCTAGCTGGGTGATCTTGCAACTTGTATCATGCCGGAGTTGGATTTTCCCCATAGAGTTTCATTGATCGTTTACTCGGCAACTTTTATCAAGCAGGAGTTTTATTTTCCCCATAGCGCTTCATTGATCGTGTACTCTTGAGTGTAGCTCGGGCTGAGAACGACGCAGCCATGGGAAAGTTGACAGTTAAGCCTATCTAGTGACAGCCCATCATAGGCTAGCTGGGTGATCTTGCAACTTGTATCATGTCGGAGTTTGATTTTCCCCATAGGGTTTCATTGATCGTGTATTCTTGAGTGTAGCTCTGGCTGAGAAGGTCCCAGCCATGGGAAAGTTTACAGTTAAGCCTATCTAGTGACAGCCCATCATAGGCTAGCTGGGTGATCTTGCAACTTGTATCATGCCGGAGTTGGATTTTCCCCATAGAGTTTCATTGATCGTTTACTCGGCAACTTCTATCAAGCAGGAGTTTAATTTTCCCCATAGCGCTTCATTGATCGTGTACTCTTGAGTGTAGCTCGGGCTGAGAACGACGCAGCCATGGGAAACTTGACAGTTAAGCCTATCTAGTGACAGCCCATCATAGGCTAGCTGGGTGATCTTGCAACTTGTATCATGTCGGAGTTTGATTTTCCCCATAGGGTTTCATTGATCGTGTATTCTTGAGTGTAGCTCTGGCTGAGAAGGTCGCAGCCATGGGAAAGTTGACAGTTAAGCCTATCTAGTGACAGCCCATCATAGGCTAGCTGGGTGATCTTGCAACTTGTGTCATGTCGGAGTTTGATTTTCCCCATAGGGTTTCACTGATCGTGTATTCTTGCGTGTAGCTCTGGCTGAGAAGGTCGCAGCCATGGGAAAGTTGACAGTTAAGCCTATCTAGTGACAGCCCATCATAGGCTAGCTGGGTGATCTTGCAACTTGTATCATGCCGGAGTTGGATTTTCCCCATAGAGTTTCATTGATCGTTTACTCGGCAACTTCTATCAAGCAGGAGTTTAATTTTCCCCATAGCGCTTCATTGATCGTGTACTCTTGAGTGTAGCTCGGGCTGAGAACGACGCAGCCATGGGAAAGTTGACAGTTAAGCCTATCTAGTGACAGCCCATCATAGGCTAGCTGGGTGATCTTGCAACTTGTATCATGTCGGAGTTTGATTTTCCCCATAGGGTTTCATTGATCGTGTATTCTTGAGTGTAGCTCTGGCTGAGAAGGTCGCAGCCATGGGAAAGTTGACAGTTAAGCCTATCTAGTGACAGCCCATCATAGGCTAGCTGGGTGATCTTGCAACTTGTGTCATGTCGGAGTTTGATTTTCCCCATAGGGTTTCACTGATCGTGTATTCTTGCGTGTAGCTCTGGCTGAGAAGGTCGCAGCCATGGGAAAGTTGACAGTTAAGCCTATCTAGTGACAGCCCATCATAGGCTAGCTGGGTGATCTTGCAACTTGTATCATGCCGGAGTTGGATTTTCCCCATAGAGTTTCATTGATCGTTTACTCGGCAACTTCTATCAAGCAGGAGTTTAATTTTCCCCATAGCGCTTCATTGATCGTGTACTCTTGAGTGTAGCTCGGGCTGAGAACGACGCAGCCATGGGAAAGTTGACAGTTAAGCCTATCTAGTGACAGCCCATCATAGGCTAGCTGGGTGATCTTGCAACTTGTATCATGTCGGAGTTTGATTTTCCCCATAGGGTTTCATTGATCGTGTATTCTTCAGTGTAGCTCTGGCTGAGAAGGTCGCAGCCATGGGAAAGTTGACAGTTAAGCCTATCTAGTGACAGCCCATCATAGGCTAGCTGGGTGATCTTGCAACTTGTATCATGCCGGAGTTGAAATTTCCCCATAGAGTTTCATTGATCGTTTACTCGGCAACTTCTATCAAGCAGGAGTTTAATTTTCCCCATAGCGCTTCATTGATCGTGTACTCTTGAGTGTAGCTCGGGCTGAGAACGACGCAGCCATGGGAAAGTTGACAGTTAAGCCTATCTAGTGACAGCCCATCATAGGCTAGCTGGGTGATCTTGCAACTTGTATCATGTCGGAGTTTGATTTTCCCCATAGGGTTTCATTGATCGTGTATTCTTCAGTGTAGCTCTGGCTGAGAAGGTCGCAGCCATGGGAAAGTTGACAGTTAAGCCTATCTAGTGACAGCCCATCATAGGCTAGCTGGGTGATCTTGCAACTTGTATCATGCCGGAGTTGGATTTTCCCCATAGAGTTTCATTGATCGTTTACTCGGCAACTTCTATCAAGCAGGAGTTTAATTTTCCCCATAGCGCTTCATTGATCGTGTACTCTTGAGTGTAGCTCGGGCTGAGAACGACGCAGCCATGGGAAAGTTGACAGTTAAGCCTATCTAGTGACAGCCCATCATAGGCTAGCTGGGTGATCTTGCAACTTGTATCATGTCGGAGTTTGATTTTCCCCATAGGGTTTCATTGATCGTGTATTCTTGAGTGTAGCTCTGGCTGAGAAGGTCCCAGCCATGGGAAAGTTGACAGTTAAGCCTATCTAGTGACAGCCCATCATAGGCTAGCTGGGTGATCTTGCAACTTGTATCATGCCGGAGTTGGATTTTCCCCATAGAGTTTCATTGATCGTTTACTCGGCAACTTCTATCAAGCAGGAGTTTAATTTTCCCCATAGCGCTTCATTGATCGTGTACTCTTGAGTGTAGCTCGGGCTGAGAACGACGCAGCCATGGGAAAGTTGACAGTTAAGCCTATCTAGTGACAGCCCATCATAGGCTAGCTGGGTGATCTTGCAACTTGTATCATGTCGGAGTTTGATTTTCCCCATAGGGTTTCATTGATCGTGTATTCTTGAGTGTAGCTCTGGCTGAGAAGGTCGCAGCCATGGGAAAGTTGACAGTTAAGCCTATCTAGTGACAGCCCATCATAGGCTAGCTGGGTGATCTTGCAACTTGTATCATGTCGGAGTTTGATTTTCCCCATAGGGTTTCATTGATCGTGTATTCTTGAGTGTAGCTCTGGCTGAGAAGGTCGCAGCCATGGGAAAGTTGACAGTTAAGCCTATCTAGTGACAGCCCATCATAGGCTAGCTGGGTGATCTTGCAACTTGTATCATGCCGGAGTTGGATTTTCCCCATAGAGTTTCATTGATCGTTTACTCGGCAACTTCTATCAAGCAGGAGTTTAATTTTCCCCATAGCGCTTCATTGATCGTGTACTCTTGAGTGTAGCTCGGGCTGAGAACGACGCAGCCATGGGAAAGTTGACAGTTAAGCCTATCTAGTGACAGCCCATCATAGGCTAGCTGGGTGATCTTGCAACTTGTATCATGTCGGAGTTTGATTTTCCCCATAGGGTTTCATTGATCGTGTATTCTTGAGTGTAGCTCTGGCTGAGAAGGTCGCAGCCATGGGAAAGTTGACAGTTAAGCCTATCTAGTGACAGCCCATCATAGGCTAGCTGGGTGATCTTGCAACTTGTGTCATGTCGGAGTTTGATTTTCCCCATAGGGTTTCACTGATCGTGTATTCTTGCGTGTAGCTCTGGCTGAGAAGGTCGCAGCCATGGGAAAGTTGACAGTTAAGCCTATCTAGTGACAGCCCATCATAGGCTAGCTGGGTGATCTTGCAACTTGTATCATGCCGGAGTTGGATTTTCCCCATAGAGTTTCATTGATCGTTTACTCGGCAACTTCTATCAAGCAGGAGTTTAATTTTCCCCATAGCGCTTCATTGATCGTGTACTCTTGAGTGTAGCTCGGGCTGAGAACGACGCAGCCATGGGAAAGTTGACAGTTAAGCCTATCTAGTGACAGCCCATCATAGGCTAGCTGGGTGATCTTGCAACTTGTATCATGTCGGAGTTTGATTTTCCCCATAGGGTTTCATTGATCGTGTATTCTTGAGTGTAGCTCTGGCTGAGAAGGTCGCAGCCATGGGAAAGTTGACAGTTAAGCCTATCTAGTGACAGCCCATCATAGGCTAGCTGGGTGATCTTGCAACTTGTATCATGTCGGAGTTTGATTTTCCCCATAGGGTTTCATTGATCGTGTATTCTTGAGTGTAGCTCTGGCTGAGAAGGTCGCAGCCATGGGAAAGTTGACAGTTAAGCCTATCTAGTGACAGCCCATCATAGGCTAGCTGGGTGATCTTGCAACTTGTATCATGTCGGAGTTTGATTTTCCCCATAGGGTTTCATTGATCGTGTATTCTTGAGTGTAGCTCTGGCTGAGAAGGTCCCAGCCATGGGAAAGTTGACAGTTAAGCCTATCTAGTGACAGCCCATCATAGGCTAGCTGGGTGATCTTGCAACTTGTATCATGCCGGAGTTGGATTTTCCCCATAGAGTTTCATTGATCGTTTACTCGGCAACTTCTATCAAGCAGGAGTTTAATTTTCCCCATAGCGCTTCATTGATCGTGTACTCTTGAGTGTAGCTCGGGCTGAGAACGACGCAGCCATGGGAAAGTTGACAGTTAAGCCTATCTAGTGACAGCCCATCATAGGCTAGCTGGGTGATCTTGCAACTTGTATCATGTCGGAGTTTGATTTTCCCCATAGGGTTTCATTGATCGTGTATTCTTCAGTGTAGCTCTGGCTGAGAAGGTCGCAGCCATGGGAAAGTTGACAGTTAAGCCTATCTAGTGACAGCCCATCATAGGCTAGCTGGGTGATCTTGCAACTTGTATCATGCCGGAGTTGAAATTTCCCCATAGAGTTTCATTGATCGTTTACTCGGCAACTTCTATCAAGCAGGAGTTTAATTTTCCCCATAGCGCTTCATTGATCGTGTACTCTTGAGTGTAGCTCGGGCTGAGAACGACGCAGCCATGGGAAAGTTGACAGTTAAGCCTATCTAGTGACAGCCCATCATAGGCTAGCTGGGTGATCTTGCAACTTGTATCATGTCGGAGTTTGATTTTCCCCATAGGGTTTCATTGATCGTGTATTCTTCAGTGTAGCTCTGGCTGAGAAGGTCGCAGCCATGGGAAAGTTGACAGTTAAGCCTATCTAGTGACAGCCCATCATATGCTAGCTGGGTGATCTTGCAACTTGTATCATGTCGGAGTTTGATTTTCCCCATAGGGTTTCATTGATCGTGTATTCTTGAGTGTAGCTCTGGCTGAGAAGGTCGCAGCCATGGGAAAGTTGACAGTTAAGCCTATCTAGTGACAGCCCATCATAGGCTAGCTGGGTGATCTTGCAACTTGTATCATGCCGGAGTTGGATTTTCCCCATAGAGTTTCATTGATCGTTTACTCGGCAACTTCTATCAAGCAGGAGTTTAATTTTCCCCATAGCGCTTCATTGATCGTGTACTCTTGAGTGTAGCTCGGGCTGAGAACGACGCAGCCATGGGAAAGTTGACAGTTAAGCCTATCTAGTGACAGCCCATCATAGGCTAGCTGGGTGATCTTGCAACTTGTATCATGTCGGAGTTTGATTTTCCCCATAGGGTTTCATTGATCGTGTATTCTTGAGTGTAGCTCTGGCTGAGAAGGTCCCAGCCATGGGAAAGTTGACAGTTAAGCCTATCTAGTGACAGCCCATCATAGGCTAGCTGGGTGATCTTGCAACTTGTATCATGCCGGAGTTGGATTTTCCCCATAGAGTTTCATTGATCGTTTACTCGGCAACTTCTATCAAGCAGGAGTTTAATTTTCCCCATAGCGCTTCATTGATCGTGTACTCTTGAGTGTAGCTCGGGCTGAGAACGACGCAGCCATGGGAAAGTTGACAGTTAAGCCTATCTAGTGACAGCCCATCATAGGCTAGCTGGGTGATCTTGCAACTTGTATCATGTCGGAGTTTGATTTTCCCCATAGGGTTTCATTGATCGTGTATTCTTGAGTGTAGCTCTGGCTGAGAAGGTCGCAGCCATGGGAAAGTTGACAGTTAAGCCTATCTAGTGACAGCCCATCATAGGCTAGCTGGGTGATCTTGCAACTTGTATCATGTCGGAGTTTGATTTTCCCCATAGGGTTTCATTGATCGTGTATTCTTGAGTGTAGCTCTGGCTGAGAAGGTCGCAGCCATGGGAAAGTTGACAGTTAAGCCTATCTAGTGACAGCCCATCATAGGCTAGCTGGGTGATCTTGCAACTTGTATCATGCCGGAGTTGGATTTTCCCCATAGAGTTTCATTGATCGTTTACTCGGCAACTTCTATCAAGCAGGAGTTTAATTTTCCCCATAGCGCTTCATTGATCGTGTACTCTTGAGTGTAGCTCGGGCTGAGAACGACGCAGCCATGGGAAAGTTGACAGTTAAGCCTATCTAGTGACAGCCCATCATAGGCTAGCTGGGTGATCTTGCAACATGTATCATGTCGGAGTTTGATTTTCCCCATAGGGTTTCATTGATCGTGTATTCTTGAGTGTAGCTCTGGCTGAGAAGGTCGCAGCCATGGGAAAGTTGACAGTTAAGCCTATCTAGTGACAGCCCATCATAGGCTAGCTGGGTGATCTTGCAACTTGTATCATGTCGGAGTTTGATTTTCCCCATAGGGTTTCATTGATCGTGTATTCTTGAGTGTCGCTCTGGCTGAGAAGGTCCCAGCCATGGGAAAGTTGACAGTTAAGCCTATCTAGTGACAGCCCATCATAGGCTAGCTGGGTGATCTTGCAACTTGTATCATGCCGGAGTTGGATTTTCCCCATAGAGTTTCATTGATCGTTTACTCGGCAACTTCTATCAAGCAGGAGTTTAATTTTCCCCATAGCGCTTCAGGCTGAGAACGACGCAGCCATGGGAAAGTTGACAGTTAAGCCTATCTAGTGACAGCCCATCATAGGCTAGCTGGGTGATCTTGCAACTTGTATCATGCCGGAGTTGGATTTTCCCCATAGAGTTTCATTGATCGTTTACTCGGCAACTTTTATCAAGCAGGAGTTTTATTTTCCCCATAGCGCTTCATTGATCGTGTACTCTTGAGTGTAGCTCGGGCTGAGAACGACGCAGCCATGGGAAAGTTGACAGTTAAGCCTATCTAGTGACAGCCCATCATAGGCTAGCTGGGTGATCTTGCAACTTGTATCATGTCGGAGTTTGATTTTCCCCATAGGGTTTCATTGATCGTGTATTCTTGAGTGTAGCTCTGGCTGAGAAGGTCCCAGCCATGGGAAAGTTGACAGTTAAGCCTATCTAGTGACAGCCCATCATAGGCTAGCTGGGTGATCTTGCAACTTGTATCATGCCGGAGTTGGATTTTCCCCATAGAGTTTCATTGATCGTTTACTCGGCAACTTCTATCAAGCAGGAGTTTAATTTTCCCCATAGCGCTTCATTGATCGTGTAGTCTTGAGTGTAGCTCGGGCTGAGAACGACGCAGCCATGGGAAAGTTGACAGTTAAGCCTATCTAGTGACAGCCCATCATAGGCTAGCTGGGTGATCTTGCAACTTGTATCATGTCGGAGTTTGATTTTCCCCATAGGGTTTCATTGATCGTGTATTCTTGAGTGTAGCTCTGGCTGAGAAGGTCGCAGCCATGGGAAAGTTGACAGTTAAGCCTATCTAGTGACAGCCCATCATAGGCTAGCTGGGTGATCTTGCAACTTGTATCATGTCGGAGTTTGATTTTCCCCATAGGGTTTCATTGATCGTGTATTCTTGAGTGTAGCTCTGGCTGAGAAGGTCGCAGCCATGGGAAAGTTGACAGTTAAGCCTATCTAGTGACAGCCCATCATAGGCTAGCTGGGTGATCTTGCAACTTGTATCATGCCGGAGTTGGATTTTCCCCATAGAGTTTCATTGATCGTTTACTCGGCAACTTCTATCAAGCAGGAGTTTAATTTTCCCCATAGCGCTTCATTGATCGTGTACTCTTGAGTGTAGCTCGGGCTGAGAACGACGCAGCCATGGGAAAGTTGACAGTTAAGCCTATCTAGTGACAGCCCATCATAGGCTAGCTGGGTGATCTTGCAACTTGTATCGTGTCGGAGTTTGATTTTCCCCATAGGGTTTCATTGATCGTGTATTCTTGAGTGTAGCTCTGGCTGAGAAGGTCGCAGCCATGGGAAAGTTGACAGTTAAGCCTATCTAGTGACAGCCCATCATAGGCTAGCTGGGTGATCTTGCAACTTGTGTCATGTCGGAGTTTGATTTTCCCCATAGGGTTTCATTGATCGTGTATTCTTGAGTGTAGCTCTGGCTGAGAAGGTCGCAGCCATGGGAAAGTTGACAGTTAAGCCTATCTAGTGACAGCCCATCATAGGCTAGCTGGGTGATCTTGCAACTTGTATCATGCCGGAGTTGGATTTTCCCCATAGAGTTTCATTGATCGTTTACTCGGCAACTTCTATCAAGCAGGAGTTTAATTTTCCCCATAGCGCTTCATTGATCGTGTACTCTTGAGTGTAGCTCGGGCTGAGAACGACGCAGCCATGGAAAAGTTGACAGTTAAGCCTATCTAGTGACAGCCCATCATAGGCTAGCTGGGTGATCTTGCAACTTGTATCATGTCGGAGTTTGATTTTCCCCATAGGGTTTCATTGATCGTGTATTCTTGAGTGTAGCTCTGGCTGAGAAGGTCGCAGCCATGGGAAAGTTGACAGTTAAGCCTATCTAGTGACAGCCCATCATAGGCTAGCTGGGTGATCTTGCAACTTGTATCATGCCGGAGTTGGATTTTCCCCATAGAGTTTCATTGATCGTTTACTCGGCAACTTCTATCAAGCAGGAGTTTAATTTTCCCCATAGCGCTTCATTGATCGTGTACTCTTGAGTGTAGCTCGGGCTGAGAACGACGCAGCCATGGGAAACTTGACAGTTAAGCCTATCTAGTGACAGCCCATCATAGGCTAGCTGGGTGATCTTGCAACTTGTATCATGTCGGAGTTTGATTTTCCCCATAGGGTTTCATTGATCGTGTATTCTTGAGTGTAGCTCTGGCTGAGAAGGTCGCAGCCATGGGAAAGTTGACAGTTAAGCCTATCTAGTGACAGCCCATCATAGGCTAGCTGGGTGATCTTGCAACTTGTGTCATGTCGGAGTTTGATTTTCCCCATAGGGTTTCACTGATCGTGTATTCTTGCGTGTAGCTCTGGCTGAGAAGGTCGCAGCCATGGGAAAGTTGACAGTTAAGCCTATCTAGTGACAGCCCATCATAGGCTAGCTGGGTGATCTTGCAACTTGTATCATGCCGGAGTTGGATTTTCCCCATAGAGTTTCATTGATCGTTTACTCGGCAACTTCTATCAAGCAGGAGTTTAATTTTCCCCATAGCGCTTCATTGATCGTGTACTCTTGAGTGTAGCTCGGGCTGAGAACGACGCAGCCATGGGAAAGTTGACAGTTAAGCCTATCTAGTGACAGCCCATCATAGGCTAGCTGGGTGATCTTGCAACTTGTATCATGTCGGAGTTTGATTTTCCCCATAGGGTTTCATTGATCGTGTATTCTTCAGTGTAGCTCTGGCTGAGAAGGTCGCAGCCATGGGAAAGTTGACAGTTAAGCCTATCTAGTGACAGCCCATCATAGGCTAGCTGGGTGATCTTGCAACTTGTATCATGTCGGAGTTTGATTTTCCCCATAGGGTTTCATTGATCGTGTATTCTTGAGTGTAGCTCTGGCTGAGAAGGTCGCAGCCATGGGAAAGTTGACAGTTAAGCCTATCTAGTGACAGCCCATCATAGGCTAGCTGGGTGATCTTGCAACTTGTATCATGCCGGAGTTGGATTTTCCCCATAGAGTTTCATTGATCGTTTACTCGGCAACTTCTATCAAGCAGGAGTTTAATTTTCCCCATAGCGCTTCATTGATCGTGTACTCTTGAGTGTAGCTCGGGCTGAGAACGACGCAGCCATGGGAAAGTTGACAGTTAAGCCTATCTAGTGACAGCCCATCATAGGCTAGCTGGGTGATCTTGCAACTTGTATCATGTCGGAGTTTGATTTTCCCCATAGGGTTTCATTGATCGTGTATTCTTGAGTGTAGCTCTGGCTGAGAAGGTCCCAGCCATGGGAAAGTTGACAGTTAAGCCTATCTAGTGACAGCCCATCATAGGCTAGCTGGGTGATCTTGCAACTTGTATCATGCCGGAGTTGGATTTTCCCCATAGAGTTTCATTGATCGTTTACTCGGCAACTTCTATCAAGCAGGAGTTTAATTTTCCCCATAGCGCTTCATTGATCGTGTACTCTTGAGTGTAGCTCGGGCTGAGAACGACGCAGCCATGGGAAAGTTGACAGTTAAGCCTATCTAGTGACAGCCCATCATAGGCTAGCTGGGTGATCTTGCAACTTGTATCATGTCGGAGTTTGATTTTCCCCATAGGGTTTCATTGATCGTGTATTCTTGAGTGTAGCTCTGGCTGAGAAGGTCGCAGCCATGGGAAAGTTGACAGTTAAGCCTATCTAGTGACAGCCCATCATAGGCTAGCTGGGTGATCTTGCAACTTGTATCATGTCGGAGTTTGATTTTCCCCATAGGGTTTCATTGATCGTGTATTCTTGAGTGTAGCTCTGGCTGAGAAGGTCGCAGCCATGGGAAAGTTGACAGTTAAGCCTATCTAGTGACAGCCCATCATAGGCTAGCTGGGTGATCTTGCAACTTGTATCATGCCGGAGTTGGATTTTCCCCATAGAGTTTCATTGATCGTTTACTCGGCAACTTCTATCAAGCAGGAGTTTAATTTTCCCCATAGCGCTTCATTGATCGTGTACTCTTGAGTGTAGCTCGGGCTGAGAACGACGCAGCCATGGGAAAGTTGACAGTTAAGCCTATCTAGTGACAGCCCATCATAGGCTAGCTGGGTGATCTTGCAACATGTATCATGTCGGAGTTTGATTTTCCCCATAGGGTTTCATTGATCGTGTATTCTTGAGTGTAGCTCTGGCTGAGAAGGTCGCAGCCATGGGAAAGTTGACAGTTAAGCCTATCTAGTGACAGCCCATCATAGGCTAGCTGGGTGATCTTGCAACTTGTATCATGTCGGAGTTTGATTTTCCCCATAGGGTTTCATTGATCGTGTATTCTTGAGTGTCGCTCTGGCTGAGAAGGTCCCAGCCATGGGAAAGTTGACAGTTAAGCCTATCTAGTGACAGCCCATCATAGGCTAGCTGGGTGATCTTGCAACTTGTATCATGCCGGAGTTGGATTTTCCCCATAGAGTTTCATTGATCGTTTACTCGGCAACTTCTATCAAGCAGGAGTTTAATTTTCCCCATAGCGCTTCAGGCTGAGAACGACGCAGCCATGGGAAAGTTGACAGTTAAGCCTATCTAGTGACAGCCCATCATAGGCTAGCTGGGTGATCTTGCAACTTGTATCATGCCGGAGTTGGATTTTCCCCATAGAGTTTCATTGATCGTTTACTCGGCAACTTTTATCAAGCAGGAGTTTTATTTTCCCCATAGCGCTTCATTGATCGTGTACTCTTGAGTGCAGCTCGGGCTGAGAACGACGCAGCCATGGGAAAGTTGACAGTTAAGCCTATCTAGTGACAGCCCATCATAGGCTAGCTGGGTGATCTTGCAACTTGTATCATGTCGGAGTTTGATTTTCCCCATAGGGTTTCATTGATCGTGTATTCTTGAGTGTAGCTCTGGCTGAGAAGGTCCCAGCCATGGGAAAGTTGACAGTTAAGCCTATCTAGTGACAGCCCATCATAGGCTAGCTGGGTGATCTTGCAACTTGTGTCATGTCGGAGTTTGATTTTCCCCATAGGGTTTCACTGATCGTGTATTCTTGCGTGTAGCTCTGGCTGAGAAGGTCGCAGCCATGGGAAAGTTGACAGTTAAGCCTATCTAGTGACAGCCCATCATAGGCTAGCTGGGTGATCTTGCAACTTGTATCATGCCGGAGTTGGATTTTCCCCATAGAGTTTCATTGATCGTTTACTCGGCAACTTCTATCAAGCAGGAGTTTAATTTTCCCCATAGCGCTTCATTGATCGTGTACTCTTGAGTGTAGCTCGGGCTGAGAACGACGCAGCCATGGGAAAGTTGACAGTTAAGCCTATCTAGTGACAGCCCATCATAGGCTAGCTGGGTGATCTTGCAACTTGTATCATGTCGGAGTTTGATTTTCCCCATAGGGTTTCATTGATCGTGTATTCTTCAGTGTAGCTCTGGCTGAGAAGGTCGCAGCCATGGGAAAGTTGACAGTTAAGCCTATCTAGTGACAGCCCATCATAGGCTAGCTGGGTGATCTTGCAACTTGTATCATGCCGGAGTTGAAATTTCCCCATAGAGTTTCATTGATCGTTTACTCGGCAACTTCTATCAAGCAGGAGTTTAATTTTCCCCATAGCGCTTCATTGATCGTGTACTCTTGAGTGTAGCTCGGGCTGAGAACGACGCAGCCATGGGAAAGTTGACAGTTAAGCCTATCTAGTGACAGCCCATCATAGGCTAGCTGGGTGATCTTGCAACTTGTATCATGTCGGAGTTTGATTTTCCCCATAGGGTTTCATTGATCGTGTATTCTTCAGTGTAGCTCTGGCTGAGAAGGTCGCAGCCATGGGAAAGTTGACAGTTAAGCCTATCTAGTGACAGCCCATCATAGGCTAGCTGGGTGATCTTGCAACTTGTATCATGTCGGAGTTTGATTTTCCCCATAGGGTTTCATTGATCGTGTATTCTTGAGTGTAGCTCTGGCTGAGAAGGTCGCAGCCATGGGAAAGTTGACAGTTAAGCCTATCTAGTGACAGCCCATCATAGGCTAGCTGGGTGATCTTGCAACTTGTATCATGCCGGAGTTGGATTTTCCCCATAGAGTTTCATTGATCGTTTACTCGGCAACTTCTATCAAGCAGGAGTTTAATTTTCCCCATAGCGCTTCATTGATCGTGTACTCTTGAGTGTAGCTCGGGCTGAGAACGACGCAGCCATGGGAAAGTTGACAGTTAAGCCTATCTAGTGACAGCCCATCATAGGCTAGCTGGGTGATCTTGCAACTTGTATCATGTCGGAGTTTGATTTTCCCCATAGGGTTTCATTGATCGTGTATTCTTGAGTGTAGCTCTGGCTGAGAAGGTCCCAGCCATGGGAAAGTTGACAGTTAAGCCTATCTAGTGACAGCCCATCATAGGCTAGCTGGGTGATCTTGCAACTTGTATCATGCCGGAGTTGGATTTTCCCCATAGAGTTTCATTGATCGTTTACTCGGCAACTTCTATCAAGCAGGAGTTTAATTTTCCCCATAGCGCTTCATTGATCGTGTACTCTTGAGTGTAGCTCGGGCTGAGAACGACGCAGCCATGGGAAAGTTGACAGTTAAGCCTATCTAGTGACAGCCCATCATAGGCTAGCTGGGTGATCTTGCAACTTGTATCATGTCGGAGTTTGATTTTCCCCATAGGGTTTCATTGATCGTGTATTCTTGAGTGTAGCTCTGGCTGAGAAGGTCGCAGCCATGGGAAAGTTGACAGTTAAGCCTATCTAGTGACAGCCCATCATAGGCTAGCTGGGTGATCTTGCAACTTGTATCATGTCGGAGTTTGATTTTCCCCATAGGGTTTCATTGATCGTGTATTCTTGAGTGTAGCTCTGGCTGAGAAGGTCGCAGCCATGGGAAAGTTGACAGTTAAGCCTATCTAGTGACAGCCCATCATAGGCTAGCTGGGTGATCTTGCAACTTGTATCATGCCGGAGTTGGATTTTCCCCATAGAGTTTCATTGATCGTTTACTCGGCAACTTCTATCAAGCAGGAGTTTAATTTTCCCCATAGCGCTTCATTGATCGTGTACTCTTGAGTGTAGCTCGGGCTGAGAACGACGCAGCCATGGGAAAGTTGACAGTTAAGCCTATCTAGTGACAGCCCATCATAGGCTAGCTGGGTGATCTTGCAACATGTATCATGTCGGAGTTTGATTTTCCCCATAGGGTTTCATTGATCGTGTATTCTTGAGTGTAGCTCTGGCTGAGAAGGTCGCAGCCATGGGAAAGTTGACAGTTAAGCCTATCTAGTGACAGCCCATCATAGGCTAGCTGGGTGATCTTGCAACTTGTATCATGTCGGAGTTTGATTTTCCCCATAGGGTTTCATTGATCGTGTATTCTTGAGTGTCGCTCTGGCTGAGAAGGTCCCAGCCATGGGAAAGTTGACAGTTAAGCCTATCTAGTGACAGCCCATCATAGGCTAGCTGGGTGATCTTGCAACTTGTATCATGCCGGAGTTGGATTTTCCCCATAGAGTTTCATTGATCGTTTACTCGGCAACTTCTATCAAGCAGGAGTTTAATTTTCCCCATAGCGCTTCAGGCTGAGAACGACGCAGCCATGGGAAAGTTGACAGTTAAGCCTATCTAGTGACAGCCCATCATAGGCTAGCTGGGTGATCTTGCAACTTGTATCATGCCGGAGTTGGATTTTCCCCATAGAGTTTCATTGATCGTTTACTCGGCAACTTTTATCAAGCAGGAGTTTTATTTTCCCCATAGCGCTTCATTGATCGTGTACTCTTGAGTGCAGCTCGGGCTGAGAACGACGCAGCCATGGGAAAGTTGACAGTTAAGCCTATCTAGTGACAGCCCATCATAGGCTAGCTGGGTGATCTTGCAACTTGTTTCATGTCGGAGTTTGATTTTCCCCATAGGGTTTCATTGATCGTGTATTCTTGAGTGTAGCTCTGGCTGAGAAGGTCCCAGCCATGGGAAAGTTTACAGTTAAGCCTATCTAGTGACAGCCCATCATAGGCTAGCTGGGTGATCTTGCAACTTGTATCATGCCGGAGTTGGATTTTCCCCATAGAGTTTCATTGATCGTTTACTCGGCAACTTCTATCAAGCAGGAGTTTAATTTTCCCCATAGCGCTTCATTGATCGTGTACTCTTGAGTGTAGCTCGGGCTGAGAACGACGCAGCCATGGGAAAGTTGACAGTTAAGCCTATCTAGTGACAGCCCATCATAGGCTAGCTGGGTGATCTTGCAACTTGTATCATGTCGGAGTTTGATTTTCCCCATAGGGTTTCATTGATCGTGTATTCTTGAGTGTAGCTCTGGCTGAGAAGGTCGCAGCCATGGGAAAGTTGACAGTTAAGCCTATCTAGTGACAGCCCATCATAGGCTAGCTGGGTGATCTTGCAACTTGTATCATGCCGGAGTTGGATTTTCCCCATAGAGTTTCATTGATCGTTTACTCGGCAACTTTTATCAAGCAGGAGTTTTATTTTCCCCATAGCGCTTCATTGATCGTGTACTCTTGAGTGTAGCTCGGGCTGAGAACGACGCAGCCATGGGAAAGTTGACAGTTAAGCCTATCTAGTGACAGCCCATCATAGGCTAGCTGGGTGATCTTGCAACTTGTATCATGTCGGAGTTTGATTTTCCCCATAGGGTTTCATTGATCGTGTATTCTTGAGTGTAGCTCTGGCTGAGAAGGTCGCAGCCATGGGAAAGTTGACAGTTAAGCCTATCTAGTGACAGCCCATCATAGGCTAGCTGGGTGATCTTGCAACTTGTATCATGCCGGAGTTGGATTTTCCCCATAGAGTTTCATTGATCGTTTACTCGGCAACTTCTATCAAGCAGGAGTTTAATTTTCCCCATAGCGCTTCATTGATCGTGTACTCTTGAGTGTAGCTCGGGCTGAGAACGACGCAGCCATGGGAAAGTTGACAGTTAAGCCTATCTAGTGACAGCCCATCATAGGCTAGCTGGGTGATCTTGCAACATGTATCATGTCGGAGTTTGATTTTCCCCATAGGGTTTCATTGATCGTGTATTCTTGAGTGTAGCTCTGGCTGAGAAGGTCGCAGCCATGGGAAAGTTGACAGTTAAGCCTATCTAGTGACAGCCCATCATAGGCTAGCTGGGTGATCTTGCAACTTGTATCATGTCGGAGTTTGATTTTCCCCATAGGGTTTCATTGATCGTGTATTCTTGAGTGTCGCTCTGGCTGAGAAGGTCCCAGCCATGGGAAAGTTGACAGATAAGTCTATCTAGTGACAGCCCATCATAGGCTAGCTGGGTGATCTTGCAACTTGTATCATGCCGGAGTTGGATTTTCCCCATAGAGTTTCATTGATCGTTTACTCGGCAACTTTTATCAAGCAGGAGTTTTATTTTCCCCATAGCGCTTCATTGATCGTGTACTCTTGAGTGTAGCTCGGGCTGAGAACGACGCAGCCATGGGAAAGTTGACAGTTAAGCCTATCTAGTGACAGCCCATCATAGGCTAGCTGGGTGATCTTGCAACTTGTATCATGTCGGAGTTTGATTTTCCCCATAGGGTTTCATTGATCGTGTATTCTTGAGTGTAGCTCTGGCTGAGAAGGTCCCAGCCATGGGAAAGTTTACAGTTAAGCCTATCTAGTGACAGCCCATCATAGGCTAGCTGGGTGATCTTGCAACTTGTATCATGCCGGAGTTGGATTTTCCCCATAGAGTTTCATTGATCGTTTACTCGGCAACTTCTATCAAGCAGGAGTTTAATTTTCCCCATAGCGCTTCATTGATCGTGTACTCTTGAGTGTAGCTCGGGCTGAGAACGACGCAGCCATGGGAAAGTTGACAGTTAAGCCTATCTAGTGACAGCCCATCATAGGCTAGCTGGGTGATCTTGCAACTTGTATCATGTCGGAGTTTGATTTTCCCCATAGGGTTTCATTGATCGTGTATTCTTGAGTGTAGCTCTGGCTGAGAAGGTCGCAGCCATGGGAAAGTTGACAGTTAAGCCTATCTAGTGACAGCCCATCATAGGCTAGCTGGGTGATCTTGCAACTTGTGTCATGTCGGAGTTTGATTTTCCCCATAGGGTTTCACTGATCGTGTATTCTTGCGTGTAGCTCTGGCTGAGAAGGTCGCAGCCATGGGAAAGTTGACAGTTAAGCCTATCTAGTGACAGCCCATCATAGGCTAGCTGGGTGATCTTGCAACTTGTATGATGCCGGAGTTGGATTTTCCCCATAGAGTTTCATTGATCGTTTACTCGGCAACTTCTATCAAGCAGGAGTTTAATTTTCCCCATAGCGCTTCATTGATCGTGTACTCTTGAGTGTAGCTCGGGCTGAGAACGACGCAGCCATGGGAAAGTTGACAGTTAAGCCTATCTAGTGACAGCCCATCATAGGCTAGCTGGGTGATCTTGCAACTTGTATCATGTCGGAGTTTGATTTTCCCCATAGGGTTTCATTGATCGTGTATTCTTGAGTGTAGCTCTGGCTGAGAAGGTCGCAGCCATGGGAAAGTTGACAGTTAAGCCTATCTAGTGACAGCCCATCATAGGCTAGCTGGGTGATCTTGCAACTTGTATCATGTCGGAGTTTGATTTTCCCCATAGGGTTTCATTGATCGTGTATTCTTGAGTGTAGCTCTGGCTGAGAAGGTCGCAGCCATGGGAAAGTTCACAGTTAAGCCTATCTAGTGACAGCCCATCATAGGCTAGCTGGGTGATCTTGCAACTTGTATCATGCCGGAGTTGGATTTTCCCCATAGAGTTTCATTGATCGTTTACTCGGCAACTTCTATCAAGCAGGAGTTTAATTTTCCCCATAGCGCTTCATTGATCGTGTACTCTTGAGTGTAGCTCGGGCTGAGAACGACGCAGCCATGGGAAAGTTGACAGTTAAGCATATCTAGTGACAGCCCATCATAGGCTAGCTGGGTGATCTTGCAACTTGTATCATGTTGGAGTTTGATTTTCCCCATAGGGTTTCATTGATCGTGTATTCTTGAGTGTAGCTCTGGCTGAGAAGGTCGCAGCCATGGGAAAGTTGACAGTTAAGCCTATCTAGTGACAGCCCATCATAGGCTAGCTGGGTGATCTTGCAACTTGTATCATGCCGGAGTTGGATTTTCCCCATAGGGTTTCATTGATCGTTTACTCGGCAACTTCTATCAAGCAGGAGTTTAATTTTCCCCGTAGCGCTTCATTGATCGTGTACTCTTGAGTGTAGCTCGGGCTGAGAACGACGCAGCCATGGGAAAGTTGACAGTTAAGCCTATCTAGTGACAGCCCATCATAGGCTAGCTGGGTGATCTTGCAACTTGTATCATGTCGGAGTTTGATTTTCCCCATAGGGTTTCATTGATCGTGTATTCTTGAGTGTAGCTCTGGCTGAGAAGGTCGCAGCCATGGGAAAGTTGACAGTTAAGCCTATCTAGTGACAGCCCATCATAGGCTAGCTGGGTGATCTTGCAACTTGTATCATGTCGGAGTTTGATTTTCCCCATAGGGTTTCATTGATCGTGTATTCTTGAGTGTAGCTCTGGCTGAGAAGGTCGCAGCCATGGGAAAGTTGACAGTTAAGCCTATCTAGTGACAGCCCATCATAGGCTAGCTGGGTGATCTTGCAACTTGTATCATGTCGGAGTTTGATTTTCCCCATAGGGTTTCATTGATCGTGTATTCTTGAGTGTAGCTCTGGCTGAGAAGGTCCCAGCCATGGGAAAGTTGACAGTTAAGCCTATCTAGTGACAGCCCATCATAGGCTAGCTGGGTGATCTTGCAACTTGTATCATGCCGGAGTTGGATTTTCCCCATAGAGTTTCATTGATCGTTTACTCGGCAACTTCTATCAAGCAGGAGTTTAATGTTCCCCATAGCGCTTCATTGATCGTGTACTCTTGAGTGTAGCTCGGGCTGAGAACGACGCAGCCATGGGAAAGTTGACAGTTAAGCCTATCTAGTGACAGCCCATCATAGGCTAGCTGGGTGATCTTGCAACTTGTATCATGTCGGAGTTTGATTTTCCCCATAGGGTTTCATTGATCGTGTATTCTTCAGTGTAGCTCTGGCTGAGAAGGTCGCAGCCATGGGAAAGTTGACAGTTAAGCCTATCTAGTGACAGCCCATCATAGGCTAGCTGGGTGATCTTGCAACTTGTATCATGCCGGAGTTGAAATTTCCCCATAGAGTTTCATTGATCGTTTACTCGGCAACTTCTATCAAGCAGGAGTTTAATTTTCCCCATAGCGCTTCATTGATCGTGTACTCTTGAGTGTAGCTCGGGCTGAGAACGACGCAGCCATGGGAAAGTTGACAGTTAAGCCTATCTAGTGACAGCCCATCATAGGCTAGCTGGGTGATCTTGCAACTTGTATCATGTCGGAGTTTGATTTTCCCCATAGGGTTTCATTGATCGTGTATTCTTCAGTGTAGCTCTGGCTGAGAAGGTCGCAGCCATGGGAAAGTTGACAGTTAAGCCTATCTAGTGACAGCCCATCATAGGCTAGCTGGGTGATCTTGCAACTTGTATCATGTCGGAGTTTGATTTTCCCCATAGGGTTTCATTGATCGTGTATTCTTGAGTGTAGCTCTGGCTGAGAAGGTCGCAGCCATGGGAAAGTTGACAGTTAAGCCTATCTAGTGACAGCCCATCATAGGCTAGCTGGGTGATCTTGCAACTTGTATCATGCCGGAGTTGGATTTTCCCCATAGAGTTTCATTGATCGTTTACTCGGCAACTTCTATCAAGCAGGAGTTTAATTTTCCCCATAGCGCTTCATTGATCGTGTACTCTTGAGTGTAGCTCGGGCTGAGAACGACGCAGCCATGGGAAAGTTGACAGTTAAGCCTATCTAGTGACAGCCCATCATAGGCTAGCTGGGTGATCTTGCAACTTGTATCATGTCGGAGTTTGATTTTCCCCATAGGGTTTCATTGATCGTGTATTCTTGAGTGTAGCTCTGGCTGAGAAGGTCCCAGCCATGGGAAAGTTGACAGTTAAGCCTATCTAGTGACAGCCCATCATAGGCTAGCTGGGTGATCTTGCAACTTGTATCATGCCGGAGTTGGATTTTCCCCATAGAGTTTCATTGATCGTTTACTCGGCAACTTCTATCAAGCAGGAGTTTAATTTTCCCCATAGCGCTTCATTGATCGTGTACTCTTGAGTGTAGCTCGGGCTGAGAACGACGCAGCCATGGGAAAGTTGACAGTTAAGCCTATCTAGTGACAGCCCATCATAGGCTAGCTGGGTGATCTTGCAACTTGTATCATGTCGGAGTTTGATTTTCCCCATAGGGTTTCATTGATCGTGTATTCTTGAGTGTAGCTCTGGCTGAGAAGGTCGCAGCCATGGGAAAGTTGACAGTTAAGCCTATCTAGTGACAGCCCATCATAGGCTAGCTGGGTGATCTTGCAACTTGTATCATGTCGGAGTTTGATTTTCCCCATAGGGTTTCATTGATCGTGTATTCTTGAGTGTAGCTCTGGCTGAGAAGGTCGCAGCCATGGGAAAGTTGACAGTTAAGCCTATCTAGTGACAGCCCATCATAGGCTAGCTGGGTGATCTTGCAACTTGTATCATGCCGGAGTTGGATTTTCCCCATAGAGTTTCATTGATCGTTTACTCGGCAACTTCTATCAAGCAGGAGTTTAATTTTCCCCATAGCGCTTCATTGATCGTGTACTCTTGAGTGTAGCTCGGGCTGAGAACGACGCAGCCATGGGAAAGTTGACAGTTAAGCCTATCTAGTGACAGCCCATCATAGGCTAGCTGGGTGATCTTGCAACATGTATCATGTCGGAGTTTGATTTTCCCCATAGGGTTTCATTGATCGTGTATTCTTGAGTGTAGCTCTGGCTGAGAAGGTCGCAGCCATGGGAAAGTTGACAGTTAAGCCTATCTAGTGACAGCCCATCATAGGCTAGCTGGGTGATCTTGCAACTTGTATCATGTCGGAGTTTGATTTTCCCCATAGGGTTTCATTGATCGTGTATTCTTGAGTGTCGCTCTGGCTGAGAAGGTCCCAGCCATGGGAAAGTTGACAGTTAAGCCTATCTAGTGACAGCCCATCATAGGCTAGCTGGGTGATCTTGCAACTTGTATCATGCCGGAGTTGGATTTTCCCCATAGAGTTTCATTGATCGTTTACTCGGCAACTTCTATCAAGCAGGAGTTTAATTTTCCCCATAGCGCTTCAGGCTGAGAACGACGCAGCCATGGGAAAGTTGACAGTTAAGCCTATCTAGTGACAGCCCATCATAGGCTAGCTGGGTGATCTTGCAACTTGTATCATGCCGGAGTTGGATTTTCCCCATAGAGTTTCATTGATCGTTTACTCGGCAACTTTTATCAAGCAGGAGTTTTATTTTCCCCATAGCGCTTCATTGATCGTGTACTCTTGAGTGTAGCTCGGGCTGAGAACGACGCAGCCATGGGAAAGTTGACAGTTAAGCCTATCTAGTGACAGCCCATCATAGGCTAGCTGGGTGATCTTGCAACTTGTATCATGTCGGAGTTTGATTTTCCCCATAGGGTTTCATTGATCGTGTATTCTTGAGTGTAGCTCTGGCTGAGAAGGTCCCAGCCATGGGAAAGTTGACAGTTAAGCCTATCTAGTGACAGCCCATCATAGGCTAGCTGGGTGATCTTGCAACTTGTATCATGCCGGAGTTGGATTTTCCCCATAGAGTTTCATTGATCGTTTACTCGGCAACTTCTATCAAGCAGGAGTTTAATTTTCCCCATAGCGCTTCATTGATCGTGTAGTCTTGAGTGTAGCTCGGGCTGAGAACGACGCAGCCATGGGAAAGTTGACAGTTAAGCCTATCTAGTGACAGCCCATCATAGGCTAGCTGGGTGATCTTGCAACTTGTATCATGTCGGAGTTTGATTTTCCCCATAGGGTTTCATTGATCGTGTATTCTTGAGTGTAGCTCTAGCTGAGAAGGTCGCAGCCATGGGAAAGTTGACAGTTAAGCCTATCTAGTGACAGCCCATCATAGGCTAGCTGGGTGATCTTGCAACTTGTATCATGTCGGAGTTTGATTTTCCCCATAGGGTTTCATTGATCGTGTATTCTTGAGTGTAGCTCTGGCTGAGAAGGTCGCAGCCATGGGAAAGTTGACAGTTAAGCCTATCTAGTGACAGCCCATCATAGGCTAGCTGGGTGATCTTGCAACTTGTATCATGCCGGAGTTGGATTTTCCCCATAGAGTTTCATTGATCGTTTACTCGGCAACTTCTATCAAGCAGGAGTTTAATTTTCCCCATAGCGCTTCATTGATCGTGTACTCTTGAGTGTAGCTCGGGCTGAGAACGACGCAGCCATGGGAAAGTTGACAGTTAAGCCTATCTAGTGACAGCCCATCATAGGCTAGCTGGGTGATCTTGCAACTTGTATCGTGTCGGAGTTTGATTTTCCCCATAGGGTTTCATTGATCGTGTATTCTTGAGTGTAGCTCTGGCTGAGAAGGTCGCAGCCATGGGAAAGTTGACAGTTAAGCCTATCTAGTGACAGCCCATCATAGGCTAGCTGGGTGATCTTGCAACTTGTGTCATGTCGGAGTTTGATTTTCCCCATAGGGTTTCATTGATCGTGTATTCTTGAGTGTAGCTCTGGCTGAGAAGGTCGCAGCCATGGGAAAGTTGACAGTTAAGCCTATCTAGTGACAGCCCATCATAGGCTAGCTGGGTGATCTTGCAACTTGTATCATGCCGGAGTTGGATTTTCCCTATAGAGTTTCATTGATCGTTTACTCGGCAACTTCTATCAAGCAGGAGTTTAATTTTCCCCATAGCGCTTCATTGATCGTGTACTCTTGAGTGTAGCTCGGGCTGAGAACGACGCAGCCATGGAAAAGTTGACAGTTAAGCCTATCTAGTGACAGCCCATCATAGGCTAGCTGGGTGATCTTGCAACTTGTATCATGTCGGAGTTTGATTTTCCCCATAGGGTTTCATTGATCGTGTATTCTTGAGTGTAGCTCTGGCTGAGAAGGTCGCAGCCATGGGAAAGTTGACAGTTAAGCCTATCTAGTGACAGCCCATCATAGGCTAGCTGGGTGATCTTGCAACTTGTATCATGCCGGAGTTGGATTTTCCCCATAGAGTTTCATTGATCGTTTACTCGGCAACTTTTATCAAGCAGGAGTTTTATTTTCCCCATAGCGCTTCATTGATCGTGTACTCTTGAGTGTAGCTCGGGCTGAGAACGACGCAGCCATGGGAAAGTTGACAGTTAAGCCTATCTAGTGACAGCCCATCATAGGCTAGCTGGGTGATCTTGCAACTTGTATCATGTCGGAGTTTGATTTTCCCCATAGGGTTTCATTGATCGTGTATTCTTGAGTGTAGCTCTGGCTGAGAAGGTCCCAGCCATGGGAAAGTTTACAGTTAAGCCTATCTAGTGACAGCCCATCATAGGCTAGCTGGGTGATCTTGCAACTTGTATCATGCCGGAGTTGGATTTTCCCCATAGAGTTTCATTGATCGTTTACTCGGCAACTTCTATCAAGCAGGAGTTTAATTTTCCCCATAGCGCTTCATTGATCGTGTACTCTTGAGTGTAGCTCGGGCTGAGAACGACGCAGCCATGGGAAAGTTGACAGTTAAGCCTATCTAGTGACAGCCCATCATAGGCTAGCTGGGTGATCTTGCAACTTGTATCATGTCGGAGTTTGATTTTCCCCATAGGGTTTCATTGATCGTGTATTCTTGAGTGTAGCTCTGGCTGAGAAGGTCGCAGCCATGGGAAAGTTGACAGTTAAGCCTATCTAGTGACAGCCCATCATAGGCTAGCTGGGTGATCTTGCAACTTGTGTCATGTCGGAGTTTGATTTTCCCCATAGGGTTTCACTGATCGTGTATTCTTGCGTGTAGCTCTGGCTGAGAAGGTCGCAGCCATGGGAAAGTTGACAGTTAAGCCTATCTAGTGACAGCCCATCATAGGCTAGCTGGGTGATCTTGCAACTTGTATCATGCCGGAGTTGGATTTTCACCCATAGAGTTTCATTGATCGTTTACTCGGCAACTTCTATCAAGCAGGAGTTTAATTTTCCCCATAGCGCTTCATTGATCGTGTACTCTTGAGTGTAGCTCGGGCTGAGAACGACGCAGCCATGGGAAAGTTGACAGTTAAGCCTATCTAGTGACAGCCCATCATAGGCTAGCTGGGTGATCTTGCAACTTGTATCATGTCGGAGTTTGATTTTCCCCATAGGGTTTCATTGATCGTGTATTCTTGAGTGTAGCTCTGGCTGAGAAGGTCGCAGCCATGGGAAAGTTGACAGTTAAGCCTATCTAGTGACAGCCCATCATAGGCTAGCTGGGTGATCTTGCAACTTGTGTCATGTCGGAGTTTGATTTTCCCCATAGGGTTTCACTGATCGTGTATTCTTGCGTGTAGCTCTGGCTGAGAAGGTCGCAGCCATGGGAAAGTTGACAGTTAAGCCTATCTAGTGACAGCCCATCATAGGCTAGCTGGGTGATCTTGCAACTTGTATCATGCCGGAGTTGGATTTTCCCCATAGAGTTTCATTGATCGTTTACTCGGCAACTTCTATCAAGCAGGAGTTTAATTTTCCCCATAGCGCTTCATTGATCGTGTACTCTTGAGTGTAGCTCGGGCTGAGAACGACGCAGCCATGGGAAAGTTGACAGTTAAGCCTATCTAGTGACAGCCCATCATAGGCTAGCTGGGTGATCTTGCAACTTGTATCATGTCGGAGTTTGATTTTCCCCATAGGGTTTCATTGATCGTGTATTCTTCAGTGTAGCTCTGGCTGAGAAGGTCGCAGCCATGGGAAAGTTGACAGTTAAGCCTATCTAGTGACAGCCCATCATAGGCTAGCTGAGTGATCTTGCAACTTGTATCATGTCGGAGTTTGATTTTCCCCATAGGGTTTCATTGATCGTGTATTCTTGAGTGTAGCTCTGGCTGAGAAGGTCGCAGCCATGGGAAAGTTGACAGTTAAGCCTATCTAGTGACAGCCCATCATAGGCTAGCTGGGTGATCTTGCAACTTGTATCATGCCGGAGTTGGATTTTCCCCATAGAGTTTCATTGATCGTTTACTCGGCAACTTCTATCAAGCAGGAGTTTAATTTTCCCCATAGCGCTTCATTGATCGTGTACTCTTGAGTGTAGCTCGGGCTGAGAACGACGCAGCCATGGGAAAGTTGACAGTTAAGCCTATCTAGTGACAGCCCATCATAGGCTAGCTGGGTGATCTTGCAACTTGTATCATGTCGGAGTTTGATTTTCCCCATAGGGTTTCATTGATCGTGTATTCTTGAGTGTAGCTCTGGCTGAGAAGGTCCCAGCCATGGGAAAGTTGACAGTTAAGCCTATCTAGTGACAGCCCATCATAGGCTAGCTGGGTGATCTTGCAACTTGTATCATGCCGGAGTTGGATTTTCCCCATAGAGTTTCATTGATCGTTTACTCGGCAACTTCTATCAAGCAGGAGTTTAATTTTCCCCATAGCGCTTCATTGATCGTGTACTCTTGAGTGTAGCTCGGGCTGAGAACGACGCAGCCATGGGAAAGTTGACAGTTAAGCCTATCTAGTGACAGCCCATCATAGGCTAGCTGGGTGATCTTGCAACTTGTATCATGTCGGAGTTTGATTTTCCCCATAGGGTTTCATTGATCGTGTATTCTTGAGTGTAGCTCTGGCTGAGAAGGTCGCAGCCATGGGAAAGTTGACAGTTAAGCCTATCTAGTGACAGCCCATCATAGGCTAGCTGGGTGATCTTGCAACTTGTATCATGTCGGAGTTTGATTTTCCCCATAGGGTTTCATTGATCGTGTATTCTTGAGTGTAGCTCTGGCTGAGAAGGTCGCAGCCATGGGAAAGTTGACAGTTAAGCCTATCTAGTGACAGCCCATCATAGGCTAGCTGGGTGATCTTGCAACTTGTATCATGCCGGAGTTGGATTTTCCCCATAGAGTTTCATTGATCGTTTACTCGGCAACTTCTATCAAGCAGGAGTTTAATTTTCCCCATAGCGCTTCATTGATCGTGTACTCTTGAGTGTAGCTCGGGCTGAGAACGACGCAGCCATGGGAAAGTTGACAGTTAAGCCTATCTAGTGACAGCCCATCATAGGCTAGCTGGGTGATCTTGCAACATGTATCATGTCGGAGTTTGATTTTCCCCATAGGGTTTCATTGATCGTGTATTCTTGAGTGTAGCTCTGGCTGAGAAGGTCGCAGCCATGGGAAAGTTGACAGTTAAGCCTATCTAGTGACAGCCCATCATAGGCTAGCTGGGTGATCTTGCAACTTGTATCATGTCGGAGTTTGATTTTCCCCATAGGGTTTCATTGATCGTGTATTCTTGAGTGTCGCTCTGGCTGAGAAGGTCCCAGCCATGGGAAAGTTGACAGTTAAGCCTATCTAGTGACAGCCCATCATAGGCTAGCTGGGTGATCTTGCAACTTGTATCATGCCGGAGTTGGATTTTCCCCATAGAGTTTCATTGATCGTTTACTCGGCAACTTCTATCAAGCAGGAGTTTAATTTTCCCCATAGCGCTTCAGGCTGAGAACGACGCAGCCATGGGAAAGTTGACAGTTAAGCCTATCTAGTGACAGCCCATCATAGGCTAGCTGGGTGATCTTGCAACTTGTATCATGCCGGAGTTGGATTTTCCCCATAGAGTTTCATTGATCGTTTACTCGGCAACTTTTATCAAGCAGGAGTTTTATTTTCCCCATAGCGCTTCATTGATCGTGTACTCTTGAGTGTAGCTCGGGCTGAGAACGACGCAGCCATGGGAAAGTTGACAGTTAAGCCTATCTAGTGACAGCCCATCATAGGCTAGCTGGGTGATCTTGCAACTTGTATCATGTCGGAGTTTGATTTTCCCCATAGGGTTTCATTGATCGTGTATTCTTGAGTGTAGCTCTGGCTGAGAAGGTCCCAGCCATGGGAAAGTTGACAGTTAAGCCTATCTAGTGACAGCCCATCATAGGCTAGCTGGGTGATCTTGCAACTTGTATCATGCCGGAGTTGGATTTTCCCCATAGAGTTTCATTGATCGTTTACTCGGCAACTTCTATCAAGCAGGAGTTTAATTTTCCCCATAGCGCTTCATTGATCGTGTAGTCTTGAGTGTAGCTCGGGCTGAGAACGACGCAGCCATGGGAAAGTTGACAGTTAAGCCTATCTAGTGACAGCCCATCATAGGCTAGCTGGGTGATCTTGCAACTTGTATCATGTCGGAGTTTGATTTTCCCCATAGGGTTTCATTGATCGTGTATTCTTGAGTGTAGCTCTGGCTGAGAAGGTCGCAGCCATGGGAAAGTTGACAGTTAAGCCTATCTAGTGACAGCCCATCATAGGCTAGCTGGGTGATCTTGCAACTTGTATCATGTCGGAGTTTGATTTTCCCCATAGGGTTTCATTGATCGTGTATTCTTGAGTGTAGCTCTGGCTGAGAAGGTCGCAGCCATGGGAAAGTTGACAGTTAAGCCTATCTAGTGACAGCCCATCATAGGCTAGCTGGGTGATCTTGCAACTTGTATCATGCCGGAGTTGGATTTTCCCCATAGAGTTTCATTGATCGTTTACTCGGCAACTTCTATCAAGCAGGAGTTTAATTTTCCCCATAGCGCTTCATTGATCGTGTACTCTTGAGTGTAGCTCGGGCTGAGAACGACGCAGCCATGGGAAAGTTGACAGTTAAGCCTATCTAGTGACAGCCCATCATAGGCTAGCTGGGTGATCTTGCAACTTGTATCGTGTCGGAGTTTGATTTTCCCCATAGGGTTTCATTGATCGTGTATTCTTGAGTGTAGCTCTGGCTGAGAAGGTCGCAGCCATGGGAAAGTTGACAGTTAAGCCTATCTAGTGACAGCCCATCATAGGCTAGCTGGGTGATCTTGCAACTTGTGTCATGTCGGAGTTTGATTTTCCCCATAGGGTTTCATTGATCGTGTATTCTTGAGTGTAGCTCTGGCTGAGAAGGTCGCAGCCATGGGAAAGTTGACAGTTAAGCCTATCTAGTGACAGCCCATCATAGGCTAGCTGGGTGATCTTGCAACTTGTATCATGCCGGAGTTGGATTTTCCCCATAGAGTTTCATTGATCGTTTACTCGGCAACTTCTATCAAGCAGGAGTTTAATTTTCCCCATAGCGCTTCATTGATCGTGTACTCTTGAGTGTAGCTCGGGCTGAGAACGACGCAGCCATGGAAAAGTTGACAGTTAAGCCTATCTAGTGACAGCCCATCATAGGCTAGCTGGGTGATCTTGCAACTTGTATCATGTCGGAGTTTGATTTTCCCCATAGGGTTTCATTGATCGTGTATTCTTGAGTGTAGCTCTGGCTGAGAAGGTCGCAGCCATGGGAAAGTTGACAGTTAAGCCTATCTAGTGACAGCCCATCATAGGCTAGCTGGGTGATCTTGCAACTTGTATCATGCCGGAGTTGGATTTTCCCCATAGAGTTTCATTGATCGTTTACTCGGCAACTTTTATCAAGCAGGAGTTTTATTTTCCCCATAGCGCTTCATTGATCGTGTACTCTTGAGTGTAGCTCGGGCTGAGAACGACGCAGCCATGGGAAAGTTGACAGTTAAGCCTATCTAGTGACAGCCCATCATAGGCTAGCTGGGTGATCTTGCAACTTGTATCATGTCGGAGTTTGATTTTCCCCATAGGGTTTCATTGATCGTGTATTCTTGAGTGTAGCTCTGGCTGAGAAGGTCCCAGCCATGGGAAAGTTTACAGTTAAGCCTATCTAGTGACAGCCCATCATAGGCTAGCTGGGTGATCTTGCAACTTGTATCATGCCGGAGTTGGATTTTCCCCATAGAGTTTCATTGATCGTTTACTCGGCAACTTCTATCAAGCAGGAGTTTAATTTTCCCCATAGCGCTTCATTGATCGTGTACTCTTGAGTGTAGCTCGGGCTGAGAACGACGCAGCCATGGGAAAGTTGACAGTTAAGCCTATCTAGTGACAGCCCATCATAGGCTAGCTGGGTGATCTTGCAACTTGTATCATGTCGGAGTTTGATTTTCCCCATAGGGTTTCATTGATCGTGTATTCTTGAGTGTAGCTCTGGCTGAGAAGGTCGCAGCCATGGGAAAGTTGACAGTTAAGCCTATCTAGTGACAGCCCATCATAGGCTAGCTGGGTGATCTTGCAACTTGTGTCATGTCGGAGTTTGATTTTCCCCATAGGGTTTCACTGATCGTGTATTCTTGCGTGTAGCTCTGGCTGAGAAGGTTGCAGCCATGGGAAAGTTGACAGTTAAGCCTATCTAGTGACAGCCCATCATAGGCTAGCTGGGTGATCTTGCAACTTGTATCATGCCGGAGTTGGATTTTCCCCATAGAGTTTCATTGATCGTTTACTCGGCAACTTCTATCAAGCAGGAGTTTAATTTTCCCCATAGCGCTTCATTGATCGTGTACTCTTGAGTGTAGCTCGGGCTGAGAACGACGCAGCCATGGGAAAGTTGACAGTTAAGCCTATCTAGTGACAGCCCATCATAGGCTAGCTGGGTGATCTTGCAACTTGTATCATGTCGGAGTTTGATTTTCCCCATAGGGTTTCATTGATGGTGTATTCTTGAGTGTAGCTCTGGCTGAGAAGGTCCCAGCCATGGGAAAGTTGACAGTTAAGCCTATCTAGTGACAGCCCATCATAGGCTAGCTGGGTGATCTTGCAACTTGTATCATGCCGGAGTTGGATTTTCCCCATAGAGTTTCATTGATCGTTTACTCGGCAACTTCTATCAAGCAGGAGTTTAATTTTCCCCATAGCGCTTCATTGATCGTGTACTCTTGAGTGTAGCTCGGGCTGAGAACGACGCAGCCATGGGAAAGTTGACAGTTAAGCCTATCTAGTGACAGCCCATCATAGGCTAGCTGGGTGATCTTGCAACTTGTATCATGTCGGAGTTTGATTTTCCCCATAGGGTTTCATTGATCGTGTATTCTTGAGTGTAGCTCTGGCTGAGAAGGTCGCAGCCATGGGAAAGTTGACAGTTAAGCCTATCTAGTGACAGCCCATCATAGGCTAGCTGGGTGATCTTGCAACTTGTATCATGTCGGAGTTTGATTTTCCCCATAGGGTTTCATTGATCGTGTATTCTTGAGTGTAGCTCTGGCTGAGAAGGTCGCAGCCATGGGAAAGTTGACAGTTAAGCCTATCTAGTGACAGCCCATCATAGGCTAGCTGGGTGATCTTGCAACTTGTATCATGCCGGAGTTGGATTTTCCCCATAGAGTTTCATTGATCGTTTACTCGGCAACTTCTATCAAGCAGGAGTTTAATTTTCCCCATAGCGCTTCATTGATCGTGTACTCTTGAGTGTAGCTCGGGCTGAGAACGACGCAGCCATGGGAAAGTTGACAGTTAAGCATATCTAGTGACAGCCCATCATAGGCTAGCTGGGTGATCTTGCAACTTGTATCATGTCGGAGTTTGATTTTCCCCATAGGGTTTCATTGATCGTGTATTCTTCAGTGTAGCTCTGGCTGAGAAGGTCGCAGCCATGGGAAAGTTGACAGTTAAGCCTATCTAGTGACAGCCCATCATAGGCTAGCTGGGTGATCTTGCAACTTGTATCATGCCGGAGTTGAAATTTCCCCATAGAGTTTCATTGATCGTTTACTCGGCAACTTCTATCAAGCAGGAGTTTAATTTTCCCCATAGCGCTTCATTGATCGTGTACTCTTGAGTGTAGCTCGGGCTGAGAACGACGCAGCCATGGGAAAGTTGACAGTTAAGCCTATCTAGTGACAGCCCATCATAGGCTAGCTGGGTGATCTTGCAACTTGTATCATGTCGGAGTTTGATTTTCCCCATAGGGTTTCATTGATCGTGTATTCTTCAGTGTAGCTCTGGCTGAGAAGGTCGCAGCCATGGGAAAGTTGACAGTTAAGCCTATCTAGTGACAGCCCATCATAGGCTAGCTGGGTGATCTTGCAACTTGTATCATGTCGGAGTTTGATTTTCCCCATAGGGTTTCATTGATCGTGTATTCTTGAGTGTAGCTCTGGCTGAGAAGGTCGCAGCCATGGGAAAGTTGACAGTTAAGCCTATCTAGTGACAGCCCATCATAGGCTAGCTGGGTGATCTTGCAACTTGTATCATGCCGGAGTTGGATTTTCCCCATAGAGTTTCATTGATCGTTTACTCGGCAACTTCTATCAAGCAGGAGTTTAATTTTCCCCATAGCGCTTCATTGATCGTGTACTCTTGAGTGTAGCTCGGGCTGAGAACGACGCAGCCATGGGAAAGTTGACAGTTAAGCCTATCTAGTGACAGCCCATCATAGGCTAGCTGGGTGATCTTGCAACTTGTATCATGTCGGAGTTTGATTTTCCCCATAGGGTTTCATTGATCGTGTATTCTTGAGTGTAGCTCTGGCTGAGAAGGTCGCAGCCATGGGAAAGTTGACAGTTAAGCCTATCTAGTGACAGCCCATCATAGGCTAGCTGGGTGATCTTGCAACTTGTATCATGCCGGAGTTGGATTTTCCCCATAGAGTTTCATTGATCGTTTACTCGGCAACTTCTATCAAGCAGGAGTTTAATTTTCCCCATAGCGCTTCATTGATCGTGTACTCTTGAGTGTAGCTCAGGCTGAGAACGACGCAGCCATGGGAAAGTTGACAGTTAAGCCTATCTAGTGACAGCCCATCATAGGCTAGCTGGGTGATCTTGCAACATGTATCATGTCGGAGTTTGATTTTCCCCATAGGGTTTCATTGATCGTGTATTCTTGAGTGTAGCTCTGGCTGAGAAGGTCGCAGCCATGGGAAAGTTGACAGTTAAGCCTATCTAGTGACAGCCCATCATAGGCTAGCTGGGTGATCTTGCAACTTGTATCATGTCGGAGTTTGATTTTCCCCATAGGGTTTCATTGATCGTGTATTCTTGAGTGTCGCTCTGGCTGAGAAGGTCCCAGCCATGGGAAAGTTGACAGTTAAGCCTATCTAGTGACAGCCCATCATAGGCTAGCTGGGTGATCTTGCAACTTGTATCATGCCGGAGTTGGATTTTCCCCATAGAGTTTCATTGATCGTTTACTCGGCAACTTCTATCAAGCAGGAGTTTAATTTTCCCCATAGCGCTTCAGGCTGAGAACGACGCAGCCATGGGAAAGTTGACAGTTAAGCCTATCTAGTGACAGCCCATCATAGGCTAGCTGGGTGATCTTGCAACTTGTATCATGCCGGAGTTGGATTTTCCCCATAGAGTTTCATTGATCGTTTACTCGGCAACTTTTATCAAGCAGGAGTTTTATTTTCCCCATAGCGCTTCATTGATCGTGTACTCTTGAGTGTAGCTCGGGCTGAGAACGACGCAGCCATGGGAAAGTTGACAGTTAAGCCTATCTAGTGACAGCCCATCATAGGCTAGCTGGGTGATCTTGCAACTTGTATCATGTCGGAGTTTGATTTTCCCCATAGGGTTTCATTGATCGTGTATTCTTGAGTGTAGCTCTGGCTGAGAAGGTCCCAGCCATGGGAAAGTTGACAGTTAAGCCTATCTAGTGACAGCCCATCATAGGCTAGCTGGGTGATCTTGCAACTTGTATCATGCCGGAGTTGGATTTTCCCCATAGAGTTTCATTGATCGTTTACTCGGCAACTTCTATCAAGCAGGAGTTTAATTTTCCCCATAGCGCTTCATTGATCGTGTAGTCTTGAGTGTAGCTCGGGCTGAGAACGACGCAGCCATGGGAAAGTTGACAGTTAAGCCTATCTAGTGACAGCCCATCATAGGCTAGCTGGGTGATCTTGCAACTTGTATCATGTCGGAGTTTGATTTTCCCCATAGGGTTTCATTGATCGTGTATTCTTGAGTGTAGCTCTGGCTGAGAAGGTCGCAGCCATGGGAAAGTTGACAGTTAAGCCTATCTAGTGACAGCCCATCATAGGCTAGCTGGGTGATCTTGCAACTTGTGTCATGTCGGAGTTTGATTTTCCCCATAGGGTTTCATTGATCGTGTATTCTTGAGTGTAGCTCTGGCTGAGAAGGTCGCAGCCATGGGAAAGTTGACAGTTAAGCCTATCTAGTGACAGCCCATCATAGGCTAGCTGGGTGATCTTGCAACTTGTATCATGCCGGTGTTGGATTTTCCCCATAGAGTTTCATTGATCGTTTACTCGGCAACTTCTATCAAGCAGGAGTTTAATTTTCCCCATAGCGCTTCATTGATCGTGTACTCTTGAGTGTAGCTCGGGCTGAGAACGACGCAGCCATGGGAAAGTTGACAGTTAAGCCTATCTAGTGACAGCCCATCATAGGCTAGCTGGGTGATCTTGCAACTTGTATCATGTCGGAGTTTGATTTTCCCCATAGGGTTTCATTGATCGTGTATTCTTGAGTGTAGCTCTGGCTGAGAAGGTCCCAGCCATGGGAAAGTTGACAGTTAAGCCTATCTAGTGACAGCCCATCATAGGCTAGCTGGGTGATCTTGCAACTTGTATCATGCCGGAGTTGGATTTTCCCCATAGAGTTTCATAGATCGTTTACTCGGCAACTTCTATCAAGCAGGAGTTTAATTTTCCCCATAGCGCTTCATTGATCGTGTACTCTTGAGTGTAGCTCGGGCTGAGAACGACGCAGCCATGGGAAAGTTGACAGTTAAGCCTATCTAGTGACAGCCCATCATAGGCTAGCTGGGTGATCTTGCAACTTGTATCATGTCGGAGTTTGATTTTCCCCATAGGGTTTCATTGATCGTGTATTCTTGAGTGTAGCTCTGGCTGAGAAGGTCGCAGCCATGGGAAAGTTGACAGTTAAGCCTATCTAGTGACAGCCCATCATAGGCTAGCTGGGTGATCTTGCAACTTGTATCATGTCGGAGTTTGATTTTCCCCATAGGGTTTCATTGATCGTGTATTCTTGAGTGTAGCTCTGGCTGAGAAGGTCGCAGCCATGGGAAAGTTGACAGTTAAGCCTATCTAGTGACAGCCCATCATAGGCTAGCTGGGTGATCTTGCAACTTGTATCATGCCGGAGTTGGATTTTCCCCATAGAGTTTCATTGATCGTTTACTCGGCAACTTCTATCAAGCAGGAGTTTAATTTTCCCCATAGCGCTTCATTGATCGTGTACTCTTGAGTGTAGCTCGGGCTGAGAACGACGCAGCCATGGGAAAGTTGACAGTTAAGCCTATCTAGTGACAGCCCATCATAGGCTAGCTGGGTGATCTTGCAACTTGTATCGTGTCGGAGTTTGATTTTCCCCATAGGGTTTCATTGATCGTGTATTCTTGAGTGTAGCTCTGGCTGAGAAGGTCGCAGCCATGGGAAAGTTGACAGTTAAGCCTATCTAGTGACAGCCCATCATAGGCTAGCTGGGTGATCTTGCAACTTGTGTCATGTCGGAGTTTGATTTTCCCCATAGGGTTTCATTGATCGTGTATTCTTGAGTGTAGCTCTGGCTGAGAAGGTCGCAGCCATGGGAAAGTTGACAGTTAAGCCTATCTAGTGACAGCCCATCATAGGCTAGCTGGGTGATCTTGCAACTTGTATCATGCCGGAGTTGGATTTTCCCCATAGAGTTTCATTGATCGTTTACTCGGCAACTTCTATCAAGCAGGAGTTTAATTTTCCCCATAGCGCTTCATTGATCGTGTACTCTTGAGTGTAGCTCGGGCTGAGAACGACGCAGCCATGGGAAAGTTGACAGTTAAGCCTATCTAGTGACAGCCCATCATAGGCTAGCTGGGTGATCTTGCAACTTGTATCATGCCGGAGTTGGATTTTCCCCATAGAGTTTCATTGATCGTTTACTCGGCAACTTCTATCAAGCAGGAGTTTAATTTTCCCCATAGCGCTTCATTGATCGTGTACTCTTGAGTGTAGCTCGGGCTGAGAACGACGCAGCCATGGGAAAGTTGACAGTTAAGCCTATCTAGTGACAGCCCATCATAGGCTAGCTGGGTGATCTTGCAACTTGTATCATGTCGGAGTTTGATTTTCCCCATAGGGTTTCATTGATCGTGTATTCTTGAGTGTAGCTCTGGCTGAGAAGGTCCCAGCCATGGGAAAGTTGACAGTTAAGCCTATCTAGTGACAGCCCATCATAGGCTAGCTGGGTGATCTTGCAACTTGTATCATGCCGGAGTTGGATTTTCCCCATAGAGTTTCATTGATCGTTTACTCGGCAACTTCTATCAAGCAGGAGTTTAATTTTCCCCATAGCGCTTCATTGATCGTGTACTCTTGAGTGTAGCTCGGGCTGAGAACGACGCAGCCATGGGAAAGTTGACAGTTAAGCCTATCTAGTGACAGCCCATCATAGGCTAGCTGGGTGATCTTGCAACTTGTATCATGTCGGAGTTTGATTTTCCCCATAGGGTTTCATTGATCGTGTATTCTTGAGTGTAGCTCTGGCTGAGAAGGTCGCAGCCATGGGAAAGTTGACAGTTAAGCCTATCTAGTGACAGCCCATCATAGGCTAGCTGGGTGATCTTGCAACTTGTATCATGTCGGAGTTTGATTTTCCCCATAGGGTTTCATTGATCGTGTATTCTTGAGTGTAGCTCTGGCTGAGAAGGTCGCAGCCATGGGAAAGTTGACAGTTAAGCCTATCTAGTGACAGCCCATCATAGGCTAGCTGGGTGATCTTGCAACTTGTATCATGCCGGAGTTGGATTTTCCCCATAGAGTTTCATTGATCGTTTACTCGGCAACTTCTATCAAGCAGGAGTTTAATTTTCCCCATAGCGCTTCATTGATCGTGTACTCTTGAGTGTAGCTCGGGCTGAGAACGACGCAGCCATGGGAAAGTTGACAGTTAAGCATATCTAGTGACAGCCCATCATAGGCTAGCTGGGTGATCTTGCAACTTGTATCATGTCGGAGTTTGATTTTCCCCATAGGGTTTCATTGATCGTGTATTCTTGAGTGTAGCTCTGGCTGAGAAGGTCGCAGCCATGGGAAAGTTGACAGTTAAGCCTATCTAGTGACAGCCCATCATAGGCTAGCTGGGTGATCTTGCAACTTGTATCATGCCGGAGTTGGATTTTCCCCATAGGGTTTCATTGATCGTTTACTCGGCAACTTCTATCAAGCAGGAGTTTAATTTTCCCCGTAGCGCTTCATTGATCGTGTACTCTTGAGTGTAGCTCGGGCTGAGAACGACGCAGCCATGGGAAAGTTGACAGTTAAGCCTATCTAGTGACAGCCCATCATAGGCTAGCTGGGTGATCTTGCAACTTGTATCATGTCGGAGTTTGATTTTCCCCATAGGGTTTCATTGATCGTGTATTCTTGAGTGTAGCTCTGGCTGAGAAGGTCGCAGCCATGGGAAAGTTGACAGTTAAGCCTATCTAGTGACAGCCCATCATAGGCTAGCTGGGTGATCTTGCAACTTGTATCATGTCGGAGTTTGATTTTCCCCATAGGGTTTCATTGATCGTGTATTCTTGAGTGTAGCTCTGGCTGAGAAGGTCGCAGCCATGGGAAAGTTGACAGTTAAGCCTATCTAGTGACAGCCCATCATAGGCTAGCTGGGTGATCTTGCAAATTGTATCATGTCGGAGTTTGATTTTCCCCATAGGGTTTCATTGATCGTGTATTCTTGAGTGTAGCTCTGGCTGAGAAGGTCCCAGCCATGGGAAAGTTGACAGTTAAGCCTATCTAGTGACAGCCCATCATAGGCTAGCTGGGTGATCTTGCAAATTGTATCATGTCGGAGTTTGATTTTCCCCATAGGGTTTCATTGATCGTGTATTCTTGAGTGTAGCTCTGGCTGAGAAGGTCGCAGCCATGGGAAAGTTGACAGTTAAGCCTATCTAGTGACAGCCCATCATAGGCTAGCTGGATGATCTTGCAACTTGTATCATGCCGGAGTTGGATTTTCCCCATAGAGTTTCATTGATCGTTTACTCGGCAACTTCTATCAAGCAGGAGTTTAATTCTCCCCATAGCGCTTCATTGATCGTGTACTCTTGAGTGTAGCTCGGGCTGAGAACGACGCAGCCATGGGAAAGTTGACAGTTAAGCCTATCTAGTGACAGCCCATCATAGGCTAGCTGGGTGATCTTGCAACTTGTATCATGTCGGAGTTTGATTTTCCCCATAGGGTTTCATTGATCGTGTATTCTTGAGTGTAGCTCTGGCTGAGAAGGTCCCAGCCATGGGAAAGTTGACAGTTAAGCCTATCTAGTGACAGCCCATCATAGGCTAGCTGGGTGATCTTGCAACTTGTATCATGCCGGAGTTGGATTTTCCCCATAGAGTTTCATTGATCGTTTACTCGGCAACTTCTATCAAGCAGGAGTTTAATTTTCCCCATAGCGCTTCATTGATCGTGTACTCTTGAGTGTAGCTCGGGCTGAGAACGACGCAGCCATGGGAAAGTTGACAGTTAAGCCTATCTAGTGACAGCCCATCATAGGCTAGCTGGGTGATCTTGCAACTTGTATCATGTCGGAGTTTGATTTTCCCCATAGGGTTTCATTGATCGTGTATTCTTGAGTGTAGCTCTGGCTGAGAAGGTCGCAGCCATGGGAAAGTTGACAGTTAAGCCTATCTAGTGACAGCCCATCATAGGCTAGCTGGGTGATCTTGCAACTTGTATCATGTCGGAGTTTGATTTTCCCCATAGGGTTTCATTGATCGTGTATTCTTGAGTGTAGCTCTGGCTGAGAAGGTCGCAGCCATGGGAAAGTTGACAGTTAAGCCTATCTAGTGACAGCCCATCATAGGCTAGCTGGGTGATCTTGCAACTTGTATCATGCCGGAGTTGGATTTTCCCCATAGAGTTTCATTGATCGTTTACTCGGCAACTTCTATCAAGCAGGAGTTTAATTTTCCCCATAGCGCTTCATTGATCGTGTACTCTTGAGTGTAGCTCGGGCTGAGAACGACGCAGCCATGGGAAAGTTGACAGTTAAGCCTATCTAGTGACAGCCCATCATAGGCTAGCTGGGTGATCTTGCAACATGTATCATGTCGGAGTTTGATTTTCCCCATAGGGTTTCATTGATCGTGTATTCTTGAGTGTAGCTCTGGCTGAGAAGGTCGCAGCCATGGGAAAGTTGACAGTTAAGCCTATCTAGTGACAGCCCATCATAGGCTAGCTGGGTGATCTTGCAACTTGTATCATGTCGGAGTTTGATTTTCCCCATAGGGTTTCATTGATCGTGTATTCTTGAGTGTCGCTCTGGCTGAGAAGGTCCCAGCCATGGGAAAGTTGACAGTTAAGCCTATCTAGTGACAGCCCATCATAGGCTAGCTGGGTGATCTTGCAACTTGTATCATGCCGGAGTTGGATTTTTCCCATAGAGTTTCATTGATCGTTTACTCGGCAACTTCTATCAAGCAGGAGTTTAATTTTCCCCATAGCGCTTCATTGATCGTGTACTCTTGAGTGTAGCTCGGGCTGAGAACGACGCAGCCATGGGAAAGTTGACAGTTAAGCCTATCTAGTGACAGCCCATCATAGGCTAGCTGGGTGATCTTGCAACTTGTATCATGTCGGAGTTTGATTTTCCCCATAGGGTTTCATTGATCGTGTATTCTTGAGTGTAGCTCTGGCTGAGAAGGTCCCAGCCATGGGAAAGTTGACAGTTAAGCCTATCTAGTGACAGCCCATCATAGGCTAGCTGGGTGATCTTGCAACTTGTATCATGCCGGAGTTGGATTTTCCCCATAGAGTTTCATTGATCGTTTACTCGGCAACTTCTATCAAGCAGGAGTTTAATTTTCCCCATAGCGCTTCATTGATCGTGTACTCTTGAGTGTAGCTCGGGCTGAGAACGACGCAGCCATGGGAAAGTTGACAGTTAAGCCTATCTAGTGACAGCCCATCATAGGCTAGCTGGGTGATCTTGCAACTTGTATCATGTCGGAGTTTGATTTTCCCCATAGGGTTTCATTGATCGTGTATTCTTGAGTGTAGCTCTGGCTGAGAAGGTCGCAGCCATGGGAAAGTTGACAGTTAAGCCTATCTAGTGACAGCCCATCATAGGCTAGCTGGGTGATCTTGCAACTTGTATCATGTCGGAGTTTGATTTTCCCCATAGGGTTTCATTGATCGTGTATTCTTGAGTGTAGCTCTGGCTGAGAAGGTCGCAGCCATGGGAAAGTTGACAGTTAAGCCTATCTAGTGACAGCCCATCATAGGCTAGCTGGGTGATCTTGCAACTTGTATCATGCCGGAGTTGGATTTTCCCCATAGAGTTTCATTGATCGTTTACTCGGCAACTTCTATCAAGCAGGAGTTTAATTTGCCCCATAGCGCTTCATTGATCGTGTACTCTTGAGTGTAGCTCGGGCTGAGAACGACGCAGCCATGGGAAAGTTGACAGTTAAGCCTATCTAGTGACAGCCCATCATAGGCTAGCTGGGTGATCTTGCAACTTGTATCATGTCGGAGTTTGATTTTCCCCATAGGGTTTCATTGATCGTGTATTCTTGAGTGTAGCTCTGGCTGAGAAGGTCGCAGCCATGGGAAAGTTGACAGTTAAGCCTATCTAGTGACAGCCCATCATAGGCTAGCTGGGTGATCTTGCAACTTGTATCATGTCGGAGTTTGATTTTCCCCATAGGGTTTCATTGATCGTGTATTCTTGAGTGTAGCTCTGGCTGAGAAGGTCCCAGCCATGGGAAAGTTGACAGTTAAGCCTATCTAGTGACAGCCCATCATAGGCTAGCTGGGTGATCTTGCAACTTGTATCATGCCGGAGTTGGATATTCCCCATAGAGTTTCATTGATCGTTTACTCGGCAACTTCTATCAAGCAGGAGTTTAATTTTCCCCATAGCGCTTCATTGATCGTGTACTCTTGAGTGTAGCTCGGGCTGAGAACGACGCAGCCATGGGAAAGTTGACAGTTAAGCCTATCTAGTGACAGCCCATCATAGGCTAGCTGGGTGATCTTGCAACTTGTATCATGTCGGAGTTTGATTTTCCCCATAGGGTTTCATTGATCGTGTATTCTTGAGTGTAGCTCTGGCTGAGAAGGTCGCAGCCATGGGAAAGTTGACAGTTAAGCCTATCTAGTGACAGCCCATCATAGGCTAGCTGGGTGATCTTGCAACTTGTATCATGCCGGAGTTGGATTTTCCCTATAGGGTTTCATTGATCGTTTACTCGGCAACTTCTATCAAGCAGGAGTTTAATTTTCCCCGTAGCGCTTCATTGATCGTGTACTCTTGAGTGTAGCTCGGGCTGAGAACGACGCAGCCATGGGAAAGTTGAAAGTTAAGCCTATCTAGTGACAGCCCATCATAGGCTAGCTGGGTGATCTTGCAACTTGTATCATGTCGGAGTTTGATTTTCCCCATAGGGTTTCATTGATCGTGTATTCTTGAGTGTAGCTCTGGCTGAGAAGGACGCAGCCATGGGAAAGTTGACAGTTAAGCCTATCTAGTGACAGCCCATCATAGGCTAGCTGGGTGATCTTGCAACTTGTATCATGTCGGAGTTTGATTTTCCCCATAGGGTTTCATTGATCGTGTATTCTTGAGTGTCGCTCTGGCTGAGAAGGTCCCAGCCATGGGAAAGTTGACAGTTAAGCCTATCTAGTGACAGCCCATCATAGGCTAGCTGGGTGATCTTGCAACTTGTATCATGCCGGAGTTGGATTTTCCCCACAGAGTTTCATTGATCGTTTACTCGCCAACTTCTATCAAGCAGGAGTATAATTTTCCCCATAGCGCTTCATTGATCGTGTACTCTTGAGTGTAGCTCGGGCTGAGAACGACGCAGCCATGGGAAAGTTGACAGTTAAGCCTATCTAGTGACAGCCCATCATAGGCTAGCTGGGTGATCTTGCAACTTGTATCATGTCCGAGTTTGATTTTCCCCATAGGGTTTCATTGATCGTGTATTCTTGAGTGTAGCTCTGGCTGAGAAGGTCGCAGCCATGGGAAAGTTGACAGTTAAGCCTATCTAGTGACAGCCCATCATAGGCTAGCTGGGTGATCTTGCAACTTGTATCGTGTCGGAGTTTGATTTTCCCCATAGGGTTTCATTGATCGTGTATTCTTGAGTGTAGCTCTGGCTGAGAAGGTCCCAGCCATGGGAAAGTTGACAGTTAAGCCTATCTAGTGACAGCCCATCATAGGCTAGCTGGGTGATCTTGCAACTTGTATCATGCCGGAGTTGGATTTTCCCCATAGAGTTTCATTGATCGTTTACTCGGCAACTTCTATCAAGCAGGAGTTTAATTTTCTCCATAGCGCTTCATTGATCGTGTACTCTTGAGTGTAGCTCGGGCTGAGAACGACGCAGCCATGGGAAAGTTGACAGTTAAGCCTATCTAGTGACAGCCCATCATAGGCTAGCTGGGTGATCTTGCAACTTGTATCATGTCGGAGTTTGATTTTCCCCATAGGGTTTCATTGATCGTGTATTCTTGAGTGTAGCTCTGGCTGAGAAGGTCGCAGCCATGGGAAAGTTGACAGTTAAGCCTATCTAGTGACAGCCCATCATAGGCTAGCTGGGTGATCTTGCAACTTGTATCATGCCGGAGTTGAAATTTCCCCATAGAGTTTCATTGATCGTTTACTCGGCAACTTCTATCAAGCAGGAGTTTAATTTTCCCCATAGCGCTTCATTGATCGTGTACTCTTGAGTGTAGCTCGGGCTGAGAACGACGCAGCCATGGGAAAGTTGACAGTTAAGCCTATCTAGTGACAGCCCATCATAGGCTAGCTGGGTGATCTTGCAACTTGTATCATGTCGGAGTTTGATTTTCCCCATAGGGTTTCATTGATCGTGTATTCTTCAGTGTAGCTCTGGCTGAGAAGGTCGCAGCCATGGGAAAGTTGACAGTTAAGCCTATCTAGTGACAGCCCATCATAGGCTAGCTGGGTGATCTTGCAACTTGTATCATGTCGGAGTTTGATTTTCCCCATAGGGTTTCATTGATCGTGTATTCTTGAGTGTAGCTCTGGCTGAGAAGGTCGCAGCCATGGGAAAGTTGACAGTTAAGCCTATCTAGTGACAGCCCATCATAGGCTAGCTGGGTGATCTTGCAACTTGTATCATGCCGGAGTTGGATTTTCCCCATAGAGTTTCATTGATCGTTTACTCGGCAACTTCTATCAAGCAGGAGTTTAATTTTCCCCATAGCGCTTCATTGATCGTGTACTCTTGAGTGTAGCTCGGGCTGAGAACGACGCAGCCATGGGAAAGTTGACAGTTAAGCCCATCATAGGCTAGCTGGGTGATCTTGCAACTTGTATCATGTCGGAGTTTGATTTTCCCCATAGGGTTTCATTGATCGTGTATTCTTGAGTGTAGCTCTGGCTGAGAAGGTCGCAGCCATGGGAAAGTTGACAGTTAAGCCTATCTAGTGACAGCCCATCATAGGCTAGCTGGGTGATCTTGCAACTTGTATCATGTCGGAGTTTGATTTTCCCCATAGGGTTTCATTGATCGTGTATTCTTGAGTGTAGCTCTGGCTGAGAAGGTCCCAGCCATAGGAAAGTTGACAGTTAAGCCTATCTAGTGACAGCCCATCATAGGCTAGCTGGGTGATCTTGCAACTTGTATCATGCCGGAGTTGGATTTTCCCCATAGAGTTTCATTGATCGTTTACTCGGCAACTTCTATCAAGCAGGAGTTTAATTTTCCCCATAGCGCTTCATTGATCGTGTACTCTTGAGTGTAGCTCGGGCTGAGAACGACGCAGCCATGGGAAAGTTGACAGTTAAGCCTATCTAGTGACAGCCCATCATAGGCTAGCTGGGTGATCTTGCAACTTGTATCATGTCGGAGTTTGATTTTCCCCATAGGGTTTCATTGATCGTGTATTCTTGAGTGTAGTTCTGGCTGAGAAGGTCGCAGCCATGGGAAAGTTGACAGTTAAGCCTATCTAGTGACAGCCCATCATAGGCTAGCTGGGTGATCTTGCAACTTGTATCATGTCGGAGCTTGATTTTCCCCATAGGGTTTCATTGATCGTGTATTCTTGAGTGTAGCTCTGGCTGAGAAGGTCGCAGCCATGGGAAAGTTGACAGTTAAGCCTATCTAGTGACAGCCCATCATAGGCTAGCTGGGTGATCTTGCAACTTGTATCATGTCGGAGTTTGATTTTCCCCATAGGGTTTTATTGATCGTGTATTCTTGAGTGTAGCTCTGGCTGAGAAGGTCGCAGCCATGGGAAAGTTGACAGTTAAGCCTATCTAGTGACAGCCCATCATAGGCTAGCTGGGTGATCTTGCAACTTGTATCATGCCGGAGTTGGATTTTCCCCATAGGGTTTCATTGATCGTTTACTCGGCAACTTCTATCAAGCAGGAGTTTAATTTTCCCCGTAGCGCTTCATTGATCGTGTACTCTTGAGTGTAGCTCGGGCTGAGAACGACGCAGCCATGGGAAAGTTGACAGTTAAGCCTATCTAGTGACAGCCCATCATAGGCTAGCTGGGTGATCTTGCAACTTGTATCATGTCGGAGTTTGATTTTCCCCATAGGGTTTCATTGATCGTGTATTCTTGAGTGTAGCTCTGGCTGAGAAGGTCGCAGCCATGGGAAAGTTGACAGTTAAGCCTATCTAGTGACAGCCCATCATAGGCTAGCTGGGTGATCTTGCAACTTGTATCATGTCGGAGTTTGATTTTCCCCATAGGGTTTCATTGATCGTGTATTCTTGAGTGTCGCTCTGGCTGAGAAGATCCCAGCCATGGGAAAGTTGACAGTTAAGCCTATCTAGTGACAGTCCATCATAGGCTAGCTGGGTGATCTTGCAACTTGTATCATGCCGGAGTTGGATTTTCCCCATAGAGTTTCATTGATCGTTTACTCGGCAACTTCTATCAAGCAGGAGTTTAATTTTCCCCATAGCGCTTCATTGATCGTGTACTCTTGAGTGTAGCTCGGGCTGAGAACGACGCAGCCATGGGAAAGTTGACAGTTAAGCCTATCTAGTGACAGCCCATCATAGGCTAGCTGGGTGATCTTGCAACTTGTATCATGTCGGAGTTTGATTTTCCCCATAGGGTTTCATTGATCGTGTATTCTTGAGTGTAGCTCTGGCTGAGAAGGTCGCAGCCATGGGAAAGTTGACAGTTAAGCCTATCTAGTGACAGCCCATCATAGGCTAGCTGGGTGATCTTGCAACTTGTATCATGTCGGAGTTTGATTTTCCCCATAGGGTTTCATTGATCGTGTATTCTTGAGTGTAGCTCTGGCTGAGAAGGTCCCAGCCATGGGAAAGTTGACAGTTAAGCCTATCTAGTGACAGCCCATCATAGGCTAGCTGGGTGATCTTGCAACTTGTATCATGCCGGAGTTGGATATTCCCCATAGAGTTTCATTGATCGTTTACTCGGCAACTTCTATCAAGCAGGAGTTTAATTTTCCCCATAGCGCTTCATTGATCGTGTACTCTTGAGTGTAGCTCGGGCTGAGAACGACGCAGCCATGGGAAAGTTGACAGTTAAGCCTATCTAGTGACAGCCCATCATAGGCTAGCTGGGTGATCTTGCAACTTGTATCATGTCGGAGTTTGATTTTCCCCATAGGGTTTCATTGATCGTGTATTCTTGAGTGTAGCTCTGGCTGAGAAGGTCGCAGCCATGGGAAAGTTGACAGTTAAGCCTATCTAGTGACAGCCCATCATAGGCTAGCTGGGTGATCTTGCAACTTGTATCATGCCGGAGTTGGATTTTCCCTATAGGGTTTCATTGATCGTTTACTCGGCAACTTCTATCAAGCAGGAGTTTAATTTTCCCCGTAGCGCTTCATTGATCGTGTACTCTTGAGTGTAGCTCGGGCTGAGAACGACGCAGCCATGGGAAAGTTGAAAGTTAAGCCTATCTAGTGACAGCCCATCATAGGCTAGCTGGGTGATCTTGCAACTTGTATCATGTCGGAGTTTGATTTTCCCCATAGGGTTTCATTGATCGTGTATTCTTGAGTGTAGCTCTGGCTGAGAAGGACGCAGCCATGGAAAGTTGACAGTTAAGCCTATCTAGTGACAGCCCATCATAGGCTAGCTGGGTGATCTTGCAACTTGTATCATGTCGGAGTTTGATTTTCCCCATAGGGTTTCATTGATCGTGTATTCTTGAGTGTCGCTCTGGCTGAGAAGGTCCCAGCCATGGGAAAGTTGACAGTTAAGCCTATCTAGTGACAGCCCATCATAGGCTAGCTGGGTGATCTTGCAACTTGTATCATGCCGGAGTTGGATTTTCCCCATAGAGTTTCATTGATCGTTTACTCGCCAACTTCTATCAAGCAGGAGTATAATTTTCCCCATAGCGCTTCATTGATCGTGTACTCTTGAGTGTAGCTCGGGCTGAGAACGACGCAGCCATGGGAAAGTTGACAGTTAAGCCTATCTAGTGACAGCCCATCATAGGCTAGCTGGGTGATCTTGCAACTTGTATCATGTCCGAGTTTGATTTTCCCCCATAGGGTTTCATTGATCGTGTATTCTTGAGTGTAGCTCTGGCTGAGAAGGTCGCAGCCATGGGAAAGTTGACAGTTAAGCCTATCTAGTGACAGCCCATCATAGGCTAGCTGGGTGATCTTGCAACTTGTATCGTGTCGGAGTTTGATTTTCCCCATAGGGTTTCATTGATCGTGTATTCTTGAGTGTAGCTCTGGCTGAGAAGGTCCCAGCCATGGGAAAGTTGACAGTTAAGCCTATCTAGTGACAGCCCATCATAGGCTAGCTGGGTGATCTTGCAACTTGTATCATGCCGGAGTTGGATTTTCCCCATAGAGTTTCATTGATCGTTTACTCGGCAACTTCTATCAAGCAGGAGTTTAATTTTCTCCATAGCGCTTCATTGATCGTGTACTCTTGAGTGTAGCTCGGGCTGAGAACGACGCAGCCATGGGAAAGTTGACAGTTAAGCCTATCTAGTGACAGCCCATCATAGGCTAGCTGGGTGATCTTGCAACTTGTATCATGTCGGAGTTTGATTTTCCCCATAGGGTTTCATTGATCGTGTATTCTTGAGTGTAGCTCTGGCTGAGAAGGTCGCAGCCATGGGAAAGTTGACAGTTAAGCCTATCTAGTGACAGCCCATCATAGGCTAGCTGGGTGATCTTGCAACTTGTATCATGCCGGAGTTGAAATTTCCCCATAGAGTTTCATTGATCGTTTACTCGGCAACTTCTATCAAGCAGGAGTTTAATTTTCCCCATAGCGCTTCATTGATCGTGTACTCTTGAGTGTAGCTCGGGCTGAGAACGACGCAGCCATGGGAAAGTTGACAGTTAAGCCTATCTAGTGACAGCCCATCATAGGCTAGCTGGGTGATCTTGCAACTTGTATCATGTCGGAGTTTGATTTTCCCCATAGGGTTTCATTGATCGTGTATTCTTCAGTGTAGCTCTGGCTGAGAAGGTCGCAGCCATGGGAAAGTTGACAGTTAAGCCTATCTAGTGACAGCCCATCATAGGCTAGCTGGGTGATCTTGCAACTTGTATCATGTCGGAGTTTGATTTTCCCCATAGGGTTTCATTGATCGTGTATTCTTGAGTGTAGCTCTGGCTGAGAAGGTCGCAGCCATGGGAAAGTTGACAGTTAAGCCTATCTAGTGACAGCCCATCATAGGCTAGCTGGGTGATCTTGCAACTTGTATCATGCCGGAGTTGGATTTTCCCCATAGAGTTTCATTGATCGTTTACTCGGCAACTTCTATCAAGCAGGAGTTTAATTTTCCCCATAGCGCTTCATTGATCGTGTACTCTTGAGTGTAGCTCGGGCTGAGAACGACGCAGCCATGGGAAAGTTGACAGTTAAGCCTATCTAGTGACAGCCCATCATAGGCTAGCTGGGTGATCTTGCAACTTGTATCATGTCGGAGTTTGATTTTCCCCATAGGGTTTCATTGATCGTGTATTCTTGAGTGTAGCTCTGGCTGAGAAGGTCCCAGCCATGGGAAAGTTGACAGTTAAGCCTATCTAGTGACAGCCCATCATAGGCTAGCTGGGTGATCTTGCAACTTGTATCATGCCGGAGTTGGATTTTCCCCATAGAGTTTCATTGATCGTTTACTCGGCAACTTCTATCAAGCAGGAGTTTAATTTTCCCCATAGCGCTTCATTGATCGTGTACTCTTGAGTGTAGCTCGGGCTGAGAACGACGCAGCCATGGGAAAGTTGACAGTTAAGCCTATCTAGTGACAGCCCATCATAGGCTAGCTGGGTGATCTTGCAACTTGTATCATGTCGGAGTTTGATTTTCCCCATAGGGTTTCATTGATCGTGTATTCTTGAGTGTAGCTCTGGCTGAGAAGGTCGCAGCCATGGGAAAGTTGACAGTTAAGCCTATCTAGTGACAGCCCATCATAGGCTAGCTGGGTGATCTTGCAACTTGTATCATGTCGGAGTTTGATTTTCCCCATAGGGTTTCATTAATCGTGTAATCTTGAGTGTAGCTCTGGCTGAGAAGGTCGCAGCCATGGGAAAGTTGACAGTTAAGCCTATCTAGTGACAGCCCATCATAGGCTAGCTGGGTGATCTTGCAACTTGTATCATGCCGGAGTTGGATTTTCCCCATAGAGTTTCATTGATCGTTTACTCGGCAACTTCTATCAAGCAGGAGTTTAATTTTCCCCATAGCGCTTCATTGATCGTGTACTCTTGAGTGTAGCTCGGGCTGAGAACGACGCAGCCATGGGAAAGTTGACAGTTAAGCCTATCTAGTGACAGCCCATCATAGGCTAGCTGGGTGATCTTGCAACATGTATCATGTCGGAGTTTGATTTTCCCCATAGGGTTTCATTGATCGTGTATTCTTGAGTGTAGCTCTGGCTGAGAAGGTCGCAGCCATGGGAAAGTTGACAGTTAAGCCTATCTAGTGACAGCCCATCATAGGCTAGCTGGGTGATCTTGCAACTTGTATCATGTCGGAGTTTGATTTTCCCCATAGGGTTTCATTGATCGTGTATTCTTGAGTGTCGCTCTGGCTGAGAAGGTCCCAGCCATGGGAAAGTTGACAGTTAAGCCTATCTAGTGACAGCCCATCATAGGCTAGCTGGGTGATCTTGCAACTTGTATCATGCCGGAGTTGGATTTTTCCCATAGAGTTTCATTGATCGTTTACTCGGCAACTTCTATCAAGCAGGAGTTTAATTTTCCCCATAGCGCTTCATTGATCGTGTACTCTTGAGTGTAGCTCGGGCTGAGAACGACGCAGCCATGGGAAAGTTGACAGTTAAGCCTATCTAGTGACAGCCCATCATAGGCTAGCTGGGTGATCTTGCAACTTGTATCATGCCGGAGTTGGATTTTCCCCATAGAGTTTCATTGATCGTTTACTCGGCAACTTTTATCAAGCAGGAGTTTTATTTTCCCCATAGCGCTTCATTGATCGTGTACTCTTGAGTGTAGCTCGGGCTGAGAACGACGCAGCCATGGGAAAGTTGACAGTTAAGCCTATCTAGTGACAGCCCATCATAGGCTAGCTGGGTGATCTTGCAACTTGTATCATGTCGGAGTTTGATTTTCCCCATAGGGTTTCATTGATCGTGTATTCTTGAGTGTAGCTCTGGCTGAGAAGGTCCCAGCCATGGAAAGTTGACAGTTAAGCCTATCTAGTGACAGCCCATCATAGGCTAGCTGGGTGATCTTGCAACTTGTATCATGCCGGAGTTGGATTTTCCCCATAGAGTTTCATTGATCGTTTACTCGGCAACTTCTATCAAGCAGGAGTTTAATTTTCCCCATAGCGCTTCATTGATCGTGTACTCTTGAGTGTAGCTCGGGCTGAGAACGACGCAGCCATGGGAAAGTTGACAGTTAAGCCTATCTAGTGACAGCCCATCATAGGCTAGCTGGGTGATCTTGCAACTTGTATCATGTCGGAGTTTGATTTTCCCCATAGGGTTTCATTGATCGTGTATTCTTGAGTGTAGCTCTGGCTGAGAAGGTCGCAGCCATGGGAAAGTTGACAGTTAAGCCTATCTAGTGACAGCCCATCATAGGCTAGCTGGGTGATCTTGCAACTTGTGTCATGTCGGAGTTTGATTTTCCCCATAGGGTTTCATTGATCGTGTATTCTTGAGTGTAGCTCTGGCTGAGAAGGTCGCAGCCATGGGAAAGTTGACAGTTAAGCCTATCTAGTGACAGCCCATCATAGGCTAGCTGGGTGATCTTGCAACTTGTATCATGCCGGTGTTGGATTTTCCCCATAGAGTTTCATTGATCGTTTACCTCGGCAACTTCTATCAAGCAGGAGTTTAATTTTCCCCATAGCGCTTCATTGATCGTGTACTCTTGAGTGTAGCTCGGGCTGAGAACGACGCAGCCATGGGAAAGTTGACAGTTAAGCCTATCTAGTGACAGCCCATCATAGGCTAGCTGGGTGATCTTGCAACATGTATCATGTCGGAGTTTGATTTTCCCCATAGGGTTTCATTGATCGTGTATTCTTGAGTGTAGATCTGGCTGAGAAGGTCCCAGCCATGGGAAAGTTGACAGTTAAGCCTATCTAGTGACAGCCCATCATAGGCTAGCTGGGTGATCTTGCAACTTGTATCATGCCGGAGTTGGATTTTCCCCATAGAGTTTCATTGATCGTTTACTCGGCAACTTCTATCAAGCAGGAGTTTAATTTTCCCCATAGCGCTTCATTGATCGTGTACTCTTGAGTGTAGCTCGGGCTGAGAACGACGCAGCCATGGGAAAGTTGACAGTTAAGCCTATCTAGTGACAGCCCATCATAGGCTAGCTGGGTGATCTTGCAACTTGTATCATGTCGGAGTTTGATTTTCCCCATAGGGTTTCATTGATCGTGTATTCTTGAGTGTAGCTCTGGCTGAGAAGGTCGCAGCCATGGGAAAGTTGACAGTTAAGCCTATCTAGTGACAGCCCATCATAGGCTAGCTGGGTGATCTTGCAACTTGTATCATGTCGGAGTTTGATTTTCCCCATAGGGTTTCATTGATCGTGTATTCTTGAGTGTAGCTCTGGCTGAGAAGGTCGCAGCCATGGGAAAGTTGACAGTTAAGCCTATCTAGTGACAGCCCATCATAGGCTAGCTGGGTGATCTTGCAACTTGTATCATGCCGGAGTTGGATTTTCCCCATAGAGTTTCATTGATCGTTTACTCGGCAACTTCTATCAAGCAGGAGTTTAATTTTCCCCCATAGCGCTTCATTGATCGTGTACTCTTGAGTGTAGCTCGGGCTGAGAACGACGCAGCCATGGGAAAGTTGACAGTTAAGCCTATCTAGTGACAGCCCATCATAGGCTAGCTGGGTGATCTTGCAACTTGTATCATGTCGGAGTTTGATTTTCCCCATAGGGTTTCATTGATCGTGTATTCTTGAGTGTAGCTCTGGCTGAGAAGGTCGCAGCCATGGGAAAGTTGACAGTTAAGCCTATCTAGTGACAGCCCATCATAGGCTAGCTGGGTGATCTTGCAACTTGTGTCATGTCGGAGTTTGATTTTCCCCATAGGGTTTCATTGATCGTGTATTCTTGAGTGTAGCTCTGGCTGAGAAGGTCGCAGCCATGGGAAAGTTGACAGTTAAGCCTATCTAGTGACAGCCCATCATAGGCTAGCTGGGTGATCTTGCAACTTGTATCATGCCGGAGTTGGATTTTCCCCATAGAGTTTCATTGATCGTTTACTCGGCAACTTCTATCAAGCAGGAGTTTAATTTTCCCCATAGCGCTTCATTGATCGTGTACTCTTGAGTGTAGCTCGGGCTGAGAACGACGCAGCCATGGGAAAGTTGACAGTTAAGCCTATCTAGTGACAGCCCATCATAGGCTAGCTGGGTGATCTTGCAACTTGTATCATGTCGGAGTTTGATTTTCCCCATAGGGTTTCATTGATCGTGTATTCTTGAGTGTAGCTCTGGCTGAGAAGGTCGCAGCCATGGGAAAGTTGACAGTTAAGCCTATCTAGTGACAGCCCATCATAGGCTAGCTGGGTGATCTTGCAACTTGTATCATGCCGGAGTTGGATTTTCCCTATAGGGTTTCATTGATCGTTTACTCGGCAACTTCTATCAAGCAGGAGTTTAATTTTCCCCGTAGCGCTTCATTGATCGTGTACTCTTGAGTGTAGCTCGGGCTGAGAACGACGCAGCCATGGGAAAGTTGAAAGTTAAGCCTATCTAGTGACAGCCCATCATAGGCTAGCTGGGTGATCTTGCAACTTGTATCATGTCGGAGTTTGATTTTCCCCATAGGGTTTCATTGATCGTGTATTCTTGAGTGTAGCTCTGGCTGAGAAGGACGCAGCCATGGGAAAGTTGACAGTTAAGCCTATCTAGTGACAGCCCATCATAGGCTAGCTGGGTGATCTTGCAACTTGTATCATGTCGGAGTTTGATTTTCCCCATAGGGTTTCATTGATCGTGTATTCTTGAGTGTCGCTCTGGCTGAGAAGGTCCCAGCCATGGGAAAGTTGACAGTTAAGCCTATCTAGTGACAGCCCATCATAGGCTAGCTGGGTGATCTTGCAACTTGTATCATGCCGGAGTTGGATTTTCCCCATAGAGTTTCATTGATCGTTTACTCGCCAACTTCTATCAAGCAGGAGTATAATTTTCCCCATAGCGCTTCATTGATCGTGTACTCTTGAGTGTAGCTCGGGCTGAGAACGACGCAGCCATGGGAAAGTTGACAGTTAAGCCTATCTAGTGACAGCCCATCATAGGCTAGCTGGGTGATCTTGCAACTTGTATCATGTCCGAGTTTGATTTTCCCCATAGGGTTTCATTGATCGTGTATTCTTGAGTGTAGCTCTGGCTGAGAAGGTCGCAGCCATGGGAAAGTTGACAGTTAAGCCTATCTAGTGACAGCCCATCATAGGCTAGCTGGGTGATCTTGCAACTTGTATCGTGTCGGAGTTTGATTTTCCCCATAGGGTTTCATTGATCGTGTATTCTTGAGTGTAGCTCTGGCTGAGAAGGTCCCAGCCATGGGAAAGTTGACAGTTAAGCCTATCTAGTGACAGCCCATCATAGGCTAGCTGGGTGATCTTGCAACTTGTATCATGCCGGAGTTGGATTTTCCCCATAGAGTTTCATTGATCGTTTACTCGGCAACTTCTATCAAGCAGGAGTTTAATTTTCTCCATAGCGCTTCATTGATCGTGTACTCTTGAGTGTAGCTCGGGCTGAGAACGACGCAGCCATGGGAAAGTTGACAGTTAAGCCTATCTAGTGACAGCCCATCATAGGCTAGCTGGGTGATCTTGCAACTTGTATCATGTCGGAGTTTGATTTTCCCCATAGGGTTTCATTGATCGTGTATTCTTGAGTGTAGCTCTGGCTGAGAAGGTCGCAGCCATGGGAAAGTTGACAGTTAAGCCTATCTAGTGACAGCCCATCATAGGCTAGCTGGGTGATCTTGCAACTTGTATCATGCCGGAGTTGAAATTTCCCCATAGAGTTTCATTGATCGTTTACTCGGCAACTTCTATCAAGCAGGAGTTTAATTTTCCCCATAGCGCTTCATTGATCGTGTACTCTTGAGTGTAGCTCGGGCTGAGAACGACGCAGCCATGGGAAAGTTGACAGTTAAGCCTATCTAGTGACAGCCCATCATAGGCTAGCTGGGTGATCTTGCAACTTGTATCATGTCGGAGTTTGATTTTCCCCATAGGGTTTCATTGATCGTGTATTCTTCAGTGTAGCTCTGGCTGAGAAGGTCGCAGCCATGGGAAAGTTGACAGTTAAGCCTATCTAGTGACAGCCCATCATAGGCTAGCTGGGTGATCTTGCAACTTGTATCATGTCGGAGTTTGATTTTCCCCATAGGGTTTCATTGATCGTGTATTCTTGAGTGTAGCTCTGGCTGAGAAGGTCGCAGCCATGGGAAAGTTGACAGTTAAGCCTATCTAGTGACAGCCCATCATAGGCTAGCTGGGTGATCTTGCAACTTGTATCATGCCGGAGTTGGATTTTCCCCATAGAGTTTCATTGATCGTTTACTCGGCAACTTCTATCAAGCAGGAGTTTAATTTTCCCCATAGCGCTTCATTGATCGTGTACTCTTGAGTGTAGCTCGGGCTGAGAACGACGCAGCCATGGGAAAGTTGACAGTTAAGCCTATCTAGTGACAGCCCATCATAGGCTAGCTGGGTGATCTTGCAACTTGTATCATGTCGGAGTTTGATTTTCCCCATAGGGTTTCATTGATCGTGTATTCTTGAGTGTAGCTCTGGCTGAGAAGGTCCCAGCCATGGGAAAGTTGACAGTTAAGCCTATCTAGTGACAGCCCATCATAGGCTAGCTGGGTGATCTTGCAACTTGTATCATGCCGGAGTTGGATTTTCCCCATAGAGTTTCATTGATCGTTTACTCGGCAACTTCTATCAAGCAGGAGTTTA
>NW_027440499.1:57500-65000 GCF_031893055.1 Leptodactylus fuscus | reverse complement strand
GAAAAGCAGCTTCGCTTCCTGGCACGGGCAACCATCTCACCTTCTTCCTTAGCCGACTCCTGGACAACGGGCTCCGGCCCAGCTTGCTCTTTCTTTCACCCCCGGGGTGGTTTCTTAGCCCTGCGTAGACCCTGCGCCCAGCCCTTTTGAAAGAGGGCGGCTGCGGCCTGTGACTGGTTGCTGAACCACACCTGTGGGTATAAGGGCCGCCCCCAGTCCTTGCACTGCTCCTGCTGGAATATGAAGTTCCCTTAAGAGAAGGCAAAAAGTGAAGAAAAAGGCCTAGCGTGGAGTAGTGCAAAAAGCTGCCGGCAGCCAGGCTGCAAAGTAGAAGAGGAGTAAGTGAGAGGCCTGTCTCTGCCTACGGCCACACCACCCTGAACATGCCTGATCTCGTAAGTTAAGCAGGGTCGGGCCTGGTTAGTACTTTGATGGGAGACCGCCTGGGAATACCAGGTGCTGTAGGCTTTTGCTTTTCCTCACTTCCACCAGCAGGGGGTCACTCTCCTCTATGCCATTTTTACATTCACTTTTTACACTGCACACTTGCTTCTTTTACATTCGCTTTCTCTCTTGCACTCTTTAGTCCTTGCAAAATCCTAGTATTCTCATTCGTATCGCTATCACTCTTAGCAGCTGCAGCTGCAGCGGGCGTGGTGGCCACCAGCGTTGTGGCTTTTTACTTTTAATAATAGCAGGCTTCATTTCCATAGCATCTGGGCCTCCCGCCGGGCTGGAAGCCATAGCTAGTAACCTGCAGACCAATTTACAGGGCAACACAGGCTGAACATCTTTGCAGGCAACGCGCCCTAGGAAAAGAGAAGCCGACTGAAAAGCAGCTTCGCTTCCAGGCACGGGCAACCATCTCACCTTCTTCCTTAGCCGACTCCTGGACAACGGGCTCCGGCCCAGCTTGCTCTTTCTTTCACCCCCGGGATGGTTTCTTAGCCCTGCGCAGACCCTGCGCCCAGCCCTTTTGAAAGAGGGCGGCTGCGGCCTGTGACTGGTTGCTGAACCACACCTGTGGGTATAAGGGCCGCCCCCAGCCCTTGCACTGCTCCTGCTGGAATATGAAGTTCCCTTAAGAGAAGGCAAAAAGTGAGGAAAAAGGCCTAGCGTGGAGTAGTGCAAAGAGCTGCTGGCAGCCAGACTGCAAAGTAGAAGAGGAGTAAGTGAAAGGCCTGTCTCTGCCTACGGCCACACCACCCTGAACATACCCGATCTTGTCTGATCTCGGAAGCTAAGCAGGGTCGGGCCTGGTTAGTACTTGGATGGGAGACCGCCTGGGAATACCAGGTGCTGTAGGCTTTTGCTTTTCCTCACTTCCACCAGCAGGGGGTCACTCTCCTCTATGCCATTTTTACATTCACTTTTTACACTGCACACTTGCTTCTTTTACATTCGCTTTCTCTCTTGCACTCTTTAGTCCTTGCAAAATCCTAGTATTCTCATTCGTATCGCTATCACTCTTAGCAGCTGCAGCTGCAGCGGGCGTGGTGGCCACCAGCGTTGTGGCTTTTTACTTTTAATAATAGCAGGCTTCATTTCCATAGCATCTGGGCCTCCCGCCGGGCTGGAAGCCATAGCTAGTAACCTGCAGACCAATTTACAGGGCAACACAGGCTGAACATCTTTGCAGGCAACGCGCCCTAGGAAAAGAGAAGCCGACTGAAAAAGCAGCTTCGCTTCCAGGCACGGGCAACCATCTCACCTTCTTCCTTAGCCGACTCCTGGACAACGGGCTCCGGCCCAGCTTGCTCTTTCTTTCACCCCCGGGATGGTTTCTTAGCCCTGCGCAGACCCTGCGCCCAGCCCTTTTGAAAGAGGGCGGCTGCGGCTGTGACTGGTTGCTGAACCACACCTGTGGGTATAAGGGCCGCCCCCAGCCCTTGCACTGCTCCTGCTGGAATATGAAGTTCCCTTAAGAGAAGCAAAAAGTGAAGAAAAAGGCCTAGCGTGGAGTAGTGCAAAGAGCTGCCGGCAGCCAGACTGCAAAGTAGAAGAGGAGTAAGTGAGAGGCTTGTCTCTGCCTACAGCCACACCACCCTGAACATGCCCCGATCTCGTCTGATCTCGGAAGCTAAGCAGGGTCGGGCCTGGTTAGTACTTGGATGGGAGACCGCCTGGGAATACCAGGTGCTGTAGGCTTTTGCTTTTCCTCACTTCCACCAGCAGGGGGTCACTCTCCTCTATGCCATTTTTACATTCACTTTTTACACTGCACACTTGCTTCTTTTACATTCGCTTTCTCTCTTGCACTCTTTAGTCCTTGCAAAATCCTAGTATTCTCATTCGTACCGCTATCACTCTTAGCAGCTGCAGCCGCAGCGGGCATGGTGGCCACCAGCGTTGTGGCTTTTTACTTTTAATAATAGCAGGCTTCATTTCCATAGCATCTGGGCCTCCCGCCGGGCTGGAGGCCATAGCTAGTAACCTGCAGACCAATTTACAGGCAACACAGGCTGAACATCTTTGCAGGCAACGCGCCCTAGGAAAAGAGAAGCCGACTGAAAAAGCAGCTTCGCTTCCAGGCACGGGCAACCATCTCACCTTCTTCCTTAGCCGACTCCTGGACAACGGGCTCCGGCCCAGCTTGCTCTTTCTTTCACCCCCGGGATGGTTTCTTAGCCCTGCGCAGACCCTGCGCCCAGCCCTTTTGAAAGAGGGCGGCTGCGGCCTGTGACTGGTTGCTGAACCACACCCTGTGGATATAAGGGCCGCCCCCAGCCCTTGCACTGCTCCTGCTGGAATATGAAGTTCCCTTAAGAGAAGGCAAAAAGTGAAGAAAAAGGCCTAGCGTGGAGTAGTGCAAAGAGCTGCTGGCAGCCAGACTGCAAAGTAGAAGAGGAGTAAGTGAAAGGCCTGTCTCTGCCTACGCCACACCACCCTGAACATACCCGATCTTGTCTGATCTCGGAAGCTAAGCAGGGTCGGGCCTGGTTAGTACTTGGATGGGAGACCGCCTGGGAATACCAGGTGCTGTAGGCTTTTGCTTTTCCTCACTTCCACCAGCAGGGGGGTCACTCTCCTCTATGCCATTTTTACATTCACTTTTTACACTGCACACTTGCTTCTTTTACATTCGCTTTCTCTCTTGCACTCTTTAGTCCTTGCAAAATCCTAGTATTCTCATTCGTACCGCTATCACTCTTAGCAGCTGCAGCCGCAGCGGGCATGGTGGCCACCAGCGTTGTGGCTTTTTACTTTTAATAATAGCAGGCTTCATTTCCATAGCATCTGGGCCTCCCGCCGGCTGGAGGCCAGATGCTAGTAACCTGCAGACCAATTTACAGGGCAACACAGGCTGAACATCTTTGCAGGCAACGCGCCCTAGGAAAAGAGAAGCCGACTGAAAAGCAGCTTCGCTTCCTGGCACGGGCAACCATCTCACCTTCTTCCTTAGCCGACTCCTGGACAACGGGCTCCGGCCCAGCTTGCTCTTTCTTTCACCCCCGGGGTGGTTTCTTAGCCCTGCGTTAGACCCTGCGCCCAGCCCTTTTGAAAGAGGGCGGCTGCGGCCTGTGACTGGTTGCTGAACCACACCTGTGGGTATAAGGGCCGCCCCCAGTCCTTGCACTGCTCCTGCTGGAATATGAAGTTCCCTTAAGAGAAGGCAAAAAGTGAAGAAAAAGGCCTAGCGTGGAGTAGTGCAAAAAGCTGCCGGCAGCCAGGCTGCAAAGTAGAAGAGGAGTAAGTGAGAGGCCTGTCTCTGCTACGGCCACACCACCCTGAACATGCCTGATCTCGTAAGTTAAGCAGGGTCGGGCCTGGTTAGTACTTTGATGGGAGACCGCCTGGGAATACCAGGTGCTGTAGGCTTTTGCTTTTCCTCACTTTCACCAGCAGGGGGTCACTCTCCTCTATGCCATTTTTACATTCACTTTTTACACTGCACACTTGCTTCTTTTACATTCGCTTTCTCTCTTGCACTCTTTAGTCCTTGCAAAATCCTAGTATTCTCATTCGTATCGCTATCACTCTTAGCAGCTGCAGCTGCAGCGGGCGTGGTGGCCACCAGCGTTGTGGCTTTTTACTTTTAATAATAGCAGGCTTCATTTCCATAGCATCTGGGCTCCCGCCGGGCTGGAAGCCATAGCTAGTAACCTGCAGACCAATTTACAGGGCAACACAGGCTGAACATCTTTGCAGGCAACGCGCCCTAGGAAAAGAGAAGCCGACTGAAAAGCAGCTTCGCTTCCAGGCACGGGCAACCATCTCACCTTCTTCCTTAGCCGACTCCTGGACAACGGGCTCCGGCCCAGCTTGCTCTTTCTTTCACCCCCGGGATGGTTTCTTAGCCCTGCGCAGACCCTGCGCCCAGCCCTTTTGAAAGAGGGCGCTGCGGCCTGTGACTGGTTGCTGAACCACACCTGTGGGTATAAGGGCCGCCCCCAGCCCTTGCACTGCTCCTGCTGGAATATGAAGTTCCCTTAAGAGAAGGCAAAAAGTGAAGAAAAAGGCCTAGCGTGGTGTAGTGCAAAGAGCTGCCGGCAGCCAGGTTGCAAAGTAGAAGAGGAGTAAGTGAGAGGCCTGTCTCTGCATACGGCCACACCACCCTGAACACGCCATATCTCGTCTGATCTTGGAAGCTAAGCAGGGTTGGGCCTGGTTAGTACTTGGATGGGAGACCGCCTGGGAATACCAGGTGCTGTAGGCTTTTGCTTTTCCTCACTTCCACCAGCAGGGGGTCACTCTCCTCTATGCCATTTTTACATTCACTTTTTACACTGCACACTTGCTTCTTTTACATTCGCTTTCTCTCTTGCACTCTTTAGTCCTTGCAAAATCCTAGTATTCTCATTCGTACCGCTATCATTCTTAGCAGCTGCAGCCGCAGAGGGCGTGGTGGCCACCAGCGTTGTGGCTTTTTACTTTTAATAATAGCAGGCTTCATTTCCATAGCATCTGGGCCTCCCGCCGGGCTGGAGGCCATAGCTAGTAACCTGCAGACCAATTTACAGGGCAACACAGGCTGAACATCTTTGCAGGCAAACGCGCCCTAGGAAAAGAGAAGCCGACTGAAAAGCAGCTTCGCTTCAGGCACGGGCAACCATCTCACCTTCTTCCTTAGCCCGACTCCTGGACAACGGGCTCCGGCCAGCTTGCTCTTTCTTTCACCCCCGGGATGGTTTCTTAGCCCTGCGCAGACCCTGCGCCCAGCCCTTTTGAAAGAGGGCGGCTGCGGCCTGTGACTGGTTGCTGAACCACACCTGTGGGTATAAGGGCCGCCCCCAGCCCTTGCACTGCTCCTGCTGGAATATGAAGTTCCCTTAAGAGAAGGCAAAAAGTGAAGAAAAAGGCCTAGCGTGGAGTAGTGCAAAGAGCTGCCGGCAGCCAGACTGCAAAGTAGAAGAGGAGTAAGTGAGAGGCTTGTCTCTGCCTACAGCCACACCACCCTGAACATGCCCGATCTCGTCTGATCTCGGAAGCTAAGCAGGGTCGGGCCTGGTTAGTACTTGGATGGGAGACCGCCTGGGAATACCAGGTGCTGTAGGCTTTTGCTTTTCCTCACTTCCACCAGCAGGGGGTCACTCTCCTCTATGCCATTTTTACATTCACTTTTTACACTGCACACTTGCTTCTTTTACATTCGCTTTCTCTCTTGCACTCTTTAGTCCTTGCAAAATCCTAGTATTCTCATTCGTACCGCTATCACTCTTAGCAGCTGCAGCCGCAGCGGGCATGGTGGCCACCAGCGTTGTGGCTTTTTACTTTTAATAATAGCAGGCTTCATTTCCATAGCATCTGGGCCTCCCGCCGGGCTGGAGGCCATAGCTAGTAACCTGCAGACCAATTTACAGGGCAACACAGGCTGAACATCTTTGCAGGCAACGCGCCCTAGGAAAAGAGAAGCCGACTGAAAAGCAGCTTCGCTTCCAGGCACGGGCAACCATCTCACCTTCTTCCTTAGCCGACTCCTGGACAACGGGCTCCGGCCCAGCTTGCTCTTTCTTTCACCCCCGGGATGGTTTCTTAGCCCTGCGCAGACCCTGCGCCCAGCCCTTTTGAAAGAGGGCGGCTGCGGCCTGTGACTGGTTGCTGAACCACACCTGTGGGTATAAGGGCCGCCCCCAGCCCTTGCACTGCTCCTGCTGGAATATGAAGTTCCCTTAAGAGAAGGCAAAAAGTGAAGAAAAAGGCCTAGCGTGGAGTAGTGCAAAGAGCTGCTGGCAGCCAGACTGCAAAGTAGAAGAGGAGTAAGTGAGAGGCCTATCTCTGCCTACGGCCACACCACCCTGAACATACCCGATCTCGTCTGATCTCGGAAGCTAAGCAGGGTCGGACCTGGTTAGTACTTGGATGGGAGACCGCCTGGGAATACCAGGTGCTGTAGGCTTTTGCTTTTCCTCACTTCCACCAGCAGGGGGTCACTCTCCTCTATGCCATTTTTACATTCACTTTTTACACTGCACACTTGCTTCTTTTACATTCGCTTTCTCTCTTGCACTCTTTAGTCCTTGCAAAATCCTAGTATTCTCATTCGTATCGCTATCACTCTTAGCAGCTGCAGCTGCAGCGGGCGTGGTGGCCACCAGCGTTGTGGCTTTTTACTTTTAATAATAGCAGGCTTCATTTCCATAGCATCTGGGCCTCCCGCCGGGCTGGAAGCCATAGCTAGTAACCTGCAGACCAATTTACAGGGCAACACAGGCTGAACATCTTTGCAGGCAACGCGCCCTAGGAAAAGAGAAGCCGACTGAAAAGCAGCTTCGCTTCCAGGCACGGGCAACCATCTCACCTTCTTCCTTAGCCGACTCCTGGACAACGGGCTCCGGCCCAGCTTGCTCTTTCTTTCACCCCCGGGATGGTTTCTTAGCCCTGCGCAGACCCTGCGCCCAGCCCTTTTGAAAGAGGGCGGCTGCGGCCTGTGACTGGTTGCTGAACCACACCTGTGGGTATAAGGGCCGCCCCCAGCCCTTGCACTGCTCCTGCTGGAATATGAAGTTCCCTTAAGAGAAGGCAAAAAGTGAAGAAAAAGGCCTAGCGTGGAGTAGTGCAAAGAGCTGCCGTCAGCCAGGCTGCAAAGTAGAAGAGGAGTAAGTGAGAGGCTTGTCTTTGCCTACGGCCACACCACCCTGAACACGCCCGATCTCGTCTGATCTTGGAAGCTAAGCAGGGTCGGGCCTGGTTAGTACTTGGATGGGAGACCGTCTGGGAATACCAGGTGCTGTAGGCTTTTGCTTTTCCTCACTTCCACCAGCAGGGGGTCACTCTCCTCTATGCCATTTTTACATTCACTTTTTACACTGCACACTTGCTTCTTTTACATTCGCTTTCTCTCTTGCACTCTTTAGTCCTTGCAAAATCCTAGTATTCTCATTCGTACCTCTATCACTCTTAGCAGCTGCAGCCACAGCGGGCGTGGTGGCCACCAGCGTTGTGGCTTTTTACTTTTAATAATAGCAGGCTTCATTTCCATAGCATCTGGGCCTCCCGCCGGGCTGGAGGCCATAGCTAGTAACCTGCAGACCAATTTACAGGGCAACACAGGCTGAACAT
>NW_027440499.1:42500-52500 GCF_031893055.1 Leptodactylus fuscus | reverse complement strand
CAGACCAATTTACAGGGCAACACAGGCTGAACATCTTTGCAGGCAACGCGTCCTAGGAAAAGAGAAGCCGATTGAAAAGCAGCTTCGCTTCCTGGCACGGGCAACCATCTCACCTTCTTCCTTAGCCGACTCCTGGACAACGGGCTCCGGCCCAGCTTGCTCTTTCTTTCACCCCCGGGATGGTTTCTTAGCCCTGCGCAGACCCTGCGCCCAGCCCTTTTGAAAGAGGGCGGCTGCGGCCTGTGACTGGTTGCTGAACCACACCTGTGGGTATAAGGGCCGCCCCCAGCCCTTGCACTGCTCCTGCTGGAATATGAAGTTCTCTTAAGAGAAGGCAAAAAGTGAAGAAAAAGGCCGAGCGTGGAGTAGTGCAAAGAGCTGTCGGCAGCCAGGCTGCAAAGTAGAAGAGGAGTAAGTGAGAAGCTTGTCTCTGCCTACGGCCACACCACCCTGAACACGCCCGATCTTGTCTGATCTCGGAAGCTAAGCAGGGTCGGGCCTGGTTAGTACTTGGATGGGAGATCGCCTGGGAATACCAGGTGCTGTAGGCTTTTGCTTTTCCTCACTTCCACCAGCAGGGGGTCACTCTCCTCTATGCCATTTTTACATTCACTTTTTACACTGCACACTTGCTTCTTTTACATTCGCTTTCTCTCTTGCACTCTTTAGTCCTTGCAAAATCCTAGTATTCTCATTCGTATCGCTATCACTCTTAGCAGCTGCAGCTGCAGCCGCAGCGGGCTTGGTGGCCACCAGCGTTGTGGCTTTTTACTTTTAATAATAGCAGGCTTCATTTCCATAGCATCTGGGCCTCCCGCCGGGCTGGAGGCCATAGCTAGTAACCTGCAGACCAATTTACAGGGCAACACAGGCTGAACATCTTTGCAGGCAACACGCCCTAGGAAAAGAGAAGCCGACTGAAAAGCAGCTTTGCTTCCAGGCACGGGCAACCATCTCACCTTCTTCCTTAGCCGACTCCTGGACAACGGGCTCCGGCCCAGCTTGCTCTTTCTTTCACCCCCGGGATGGTTTCTTAGCCCTGCGCAGACCCTGCGCCCAGCCCTTTTGAAAGAGGGCGGCTGCGGCCTGTGACTGGTTGCTGAACCACACCTGTGGGTATAAGGGCCGCCCCCAGCCCTTGCACTGCTCCTGCTGGAATATGAAGTTCCCTTAAGAGAAGGCAAAAAGTGAAGAAAAAGGCTTAGCGTGGAGTAGTGCAAAGAGCTGCCGGCAGCCAGGCTGCAAAGTAGAAGAGGAGTAAGTGAGAGGCCTGTCTCTGCCTACGGCCACACCACCCTGAACATGCCCGATCTCGGAAGCTAAGCAGGGTCGGGCCTGGTTAGTACTTGGATGGGAGACCGCCTGGGAATACCAGGTGCTGTAGGCTTTTGCTTTTCCTCACTTCCACCAGCAGGGGGTCACTCTCCTCTATGCCATTTTTACATTCACTTTTTACACTGCACACTTGCTTCTTTTACATTCGCTTTCTCTCTTGCACTCTTTAGTCCTTGCAAAATCCTAGTATTCTCATTCGTACCGCTATCACTCTTAGCAGCTGCAGCCGCAGCGGGCATGGTGGCCACCAGCGTTGTGGCTTTTTACTTTTAATAATAGCAGGCTTCATTTCCATAGCATCTGGGCCTCCCGCCGGGCTGGAGGCCATAGCTAGTAACCTGCAGACCAATTTACAGGGCAACACAGGCTGAACATCTTTGCAGGCAACGCGCCCTAGGAAAAGAGAAGCCGACTGAAAAGCAGCTTCGCTTCCAGGCACGGGCAACCATCTCACCTTCTTCCTCAGCCGACTCCTGGACAACGGGCTCCGGCCCAGCTTGCTCTTTCTTTCACCCCCGGGATGGTTTCTTAGCCCTGCGCAGACCCTGCGCCCAGCCCTTTTGAAAGAGGGCGGCTGCGGCCTGTGACTGATTGCTGAACCACACCTGTGGGTATAAGGGCCGCCCCCAGCCCTTGCACTGCTCCTGCTGGAATATGAAGTTCAGTTAAGAGAAGGCAAAAAGTTAAGTAAAAGGCCTAGCTTGGAGTAGTGCAAAGAGCTGCCGGCAGCCAGGCTGCAAAGTAGAAGAGGAGTAAGTGAAAGGCTTGTCTCTGCCTACGGCCACACCACCCTGAACACGCCCGATCTCGTCTGATCTCGGAAGCTAAGCAGGGTCGGGCCTGGTTAGTACTTGGATGGGAGACCGCCTGGGAATACCAGGTGCTGTAGGCTTTTGCTTTTCCTCACTTCCACCAGCAGGGGGTCACTCTCCTCTATGCCATTTTTACATTCACTTTTTACACTGCACACTTGCTTCTTTTACATTCGCTTTCTCTCTTGCACTCTTTAGTCCTTGCAAAATCCTAGTATTCTCATTCATACCTCTATCACTCTTAGCAGCTGCAGCCGCAGCGGGCGTGGTGGCCACCAGCGTTGTGGCTTTTTACTTTTAATAATAGCAGGCTTCATTTCCATAGCATCTGGGCCTCCCGCCGGGCTGGAGGCCATAGCTAGTAACCTGCAGACCAATTTACAGGGCAACACAGGCTGAACATCTTTGCAGGCAACGCGCCCTAGGAAAAGAGAAGCCGACTGAAAAGCAGCTTCGCTTCCAGGCACGGGCAACCATCTCACCTTCTTCCTTAGCCGACTCCTGGACAACGGGCTCCGGCCCAGCTTGCTCTTTCTTTCACCCCCGGGATGGTTTCTTAGCCCTGCGCAGACCCTGCGCCCAGCCCTTTTGAAAGAGGGCGGCTGCGGCCTGTGACTGGTTGCTGAACCACACCTGTGGGTATAAGGGCCGCCCCCAGCCCTTGCACTGCTCCTGCTGGAATATGAAGTTCTCTTAAGAGAAGGCAAAAAGTGAAGAAAAAGGCCGAGCGTGGAGTAGTGCAAAGAGCTGTCGGCAGCCAGGCTGCAAAGTAGAAGAGGAGTAAGTGAGAAGCTTGTCTCTGCCTACGGCCACACCACCCTGAACACGCCCGATCTTGTCTGATCTCGGAAGCTAAGCAGGGTCGGGCCTGGTTAGTACTTGGATGGGAGACCGCCTGGGAATACCAGGTGCTGTAGGCTTTTGCTTTTCCTCACTTCCACCAGCAGGGGGTCACTCTCCTCTATGCCATTTTTACATTCACTTTTTACACTGCACACTTGCTTCTTTTACATTCGCTTTCTCTCTTGCACTCTTTAGTCCTTGCAAAATCCTAGTATTCTCATTCGTACCTCTATCACTCTTAGCAGCTGCAGCCGCAGCGGGCGTGGTGGCCACCAGCGTTGTGGCTTTTTACTTTTAATAATAGCAGGCTTCATTTCCATAGCATCTGGGCCTCCCGCCGGGCTGGAGGCCATAGCTAGTAACCTGCAGACCAATTTACAGGGCAACACAGGCTGAACATCTTTGCAGGCAACGCGCCCTAGGAAAAGAGAAGCTGACTGAAAAGCAGCTTCGCTTCCAGGCACGGGCAACCATCTCACCTTCTTCCTTAGCCGACTCCTGGACAACGGGCTCCGGCCCAGCTTGCTCTTTCTTTCACCCCCGGGATGGTTTCTTAGCCCTGCGCAGACCCTGCGCCCAGCCCTTTTGAAAGAGGGCGGCTGCGGCCTGTGACTGGTTGCTGAACCACACCTGTGGGTATAAGGGCCGCCCCCAGCCCTTGCACTGCTCCTGCTGGAATATGAAGTTCAGTTAAGAGAAGGCAAAAAGTGAAGTAAAAGGCCTAGCTTGGAGTAGTGCAAAGAGCTGCCGGCAGCCAGGCTGCAAAGTAGAAGAGGAGTAAGTGAGACGCCCGTCCCTGCCTACGAACACACCACCCTGAACACGCCCGATCTCGGCTGATCTTGGAAGCTAAGCAGGGTTGGGCCTAGTTAGTACTTGGATGGGAGACCGCCTGGGAATACCAGTTGCTGTAGGCTTTTGCTTTTCCTCACTTCCACCAGCAGGGGGTCACTCTCCTCTATGCCATTTTTACATTCACTTTTTACACTGCACACTTGCTTCTTTTACATTCGCTTTCTCTCTTGCACTCTTTAGTCCTTGCAAAATCCTAGTATTCTCATTCGTATCGCTTTCACTCTTAGCAGCTGCAGCCGCGGCCGCAGCGGGCGTGGTGGCCACCAGCGTTGTGGCTTTTTACTTTTAATAATAGCAGGCTTCATTTCCATAGCATCTGGGCCTCCCGCCGGGCTGGAGGCCATAGCTAGTAACCTGCAGACCAATTTACAGGGCAACACAGGCTGAACATCTTTGCAGGCAACGCGCCCTAGGAAAAGAGAAGCCGACTGAAAAGCAGCTTCGCTTCCAGGCACGGGCAACCATCTCACCTTCTTCCTTAGCCGACTCCTGGACAACGGGCTCCGGCCCAGCTTGCTCTTTCTTTCACCCCCGGGATGGTTTCTTAGCCCTGCGTAGACTCTGCGCCCAGCCCTTTTGAAAGAGGGCGGCTGCGGCCTGTGACTGGTTGCTGAACCACACCTGTGGGTATAAGGGCCGCCCCCAGCCCTTGCACTGCTCCTGCTGGAATATGAAGTTCCCTTAAGAGAAGGCAAAAAGTGAAGAAAAAGGCCTAGCGTGGAGTAGTGCAAAAAGCTGCCGGCAGCCGGGCTGCAAAGTAGAAGAGGAGTAAGTGAGAGGCCTGTCTCTGCCTACGGCCACACCACCCTGAGCACGCCTGATCTCGACTGGTCTTGGAAGCTAAGCAGGGTCGGGCCTGGTTAGTACTTGGATGGGAGACCGCCTGGGAATATCAAGTGCTGTAAGCTTTTGCTTTGCCTCACTTCCACCAGCAGGGGGTCACTCTCCTCTATGCCATTTTTACATTCACTTTTTACACTGCACACTTGCTTCTTTTACATTCGCTTTCTTTCTTGCACTCTTTAGTCCTTGAAAAATCCTAGTATTCTCATTCGTACCGCTATCACTCTTAGCAGCTGCAGCCGCAGCGGGCGTGGTGGCCACCAGCGTTGTGGCTTTTTACTTTTAATAATAGCAGGCTTCATTTCCATAGCATCTGGGCCTCCCGCCGGGCTGGAGGCCATAGCTAGTAACCTGCAGACCAATTTACAGGGCAACACAGGCTGAACATCTTTGCAGGCAATGCGCCCTAGGAAAAGAGAAGCCGACTGAAAAGCAGCTTCGCTTCCAGGCACGGGCAACCATCTCACCTTCTTCCTTAGCCGACTCCTGGACAACGGGCTCCGGCCCAGCTTGCTCTTTCTTTCACCCCCGGGATGGTTTCTTAGCCCTGCGCAGACCCTGCACCCAGCCCTTTTGAAAGAGGGCGGCTGCGGCCTGTGACTGGTTGCTGAACCACACCTGTGGGTATAAGGGCCGCCCCAAGCCCTTGCACTGCTCCTGCTGGAATATGAAGTTCCCTTAAAAGAAGGCAAAAAGTGAAAAAAAAAGCCTAGCGTGGAGTAGTGCAAAGAGCTGCCGGCAGCCAGGCTGCAAAGTAGAAGAGGAGTAAGTGAGAAGCCTGTCTCTGCCTATGGCCACACCACCCTGAACACGCCCGATCTCGTCTGATCTTGGAATCTAAGCAGGGTCGGGCCTGGTTAGTACTTGGATGGGAGACCGCTTGGGAGTATCAGGTGCTGTAGGCTTTTGCTTTTCCTCACTTCCACCAGCAGGGGGTCACTCTCCTCTATGCCATTTTTACGTTCACTTTTTACACTGCACACTTGCTTCTTTTACATTCGCTTTCTCTCTTGCACTCTTTAGTCCTTGCAAAATCCTAGTATTCTCATTCGTACCGCTATCACTCTTAGCAGCTGCAGCCGCAGCGGGCATGGTGGCCACCAGCGTTGTGGCTTTTTACTTTTAATAATAGCAGGCTTCATTTCCATAGCATCTGGGCCTCCCGCCGGGCTGGAGGCCATAGCTAGTAACCTGCAGACCAATTTACAGGGCAACACAGGCTGAACATCTTTGCAGGCAACGCGCCCTAGGAAAAGAGAAGCCGACTGAAAAGCAGCTTCGCTTCCAGGCACGGGCAACCATCTCACCTTCTTCCTCAGCCGACTCCTGGACAACGGGCTCCGGCCCAGCTTGCTCTTTCTTTCACCCCCGGGATGGTTTCTTAGCCCTGCGCAGACCCTGCGCCCAGCCCTTTTGAAAGAGGGCGGCTGCGGCCTGTGACTGATTGCTGAACCACACCTGTGGGTATAAGGGCCGCCCCCAGCCCTTGCACTGCTCCTGCTGGAATATGAAGTTCAGTTAAGAGAAGGCAAAAAGTTAAGTAAAAGGCCTAGCTTGGAGTAGTGCAAAGAGCTGCCGGCAGCCAGGCTGCAAAGTAGAAGAGGAGTAAGTGAAAGGCTTGTCTCTGCCTACGGCCACACCACCCTGAACACGCCCGATCTCGTCTGATCTCGGAAGCTAAGCAGGGTCGGGCCTGGTTAGTACTTGGATGGGAGACCGCCTGGGAATACCAGGTGCTGTAGGCTTTTGCTTTTCCTCACTTCCACCAGCAGGGGGTCACTCTCCTCTATGCCATTTTTACATTCACTTTTTACACTGCACACTTGCTTCTTTTACATTCGCTTTCTCTCTTGCACTCTTTAGTCCTTGCAAAATCCTAGTATTCTCATTCATACCTCTATCACTCTTAGCAGCTGCAGCCGCAGCGGGCGTGGTGGCCACCAGCGTTGTGGCTTTTTACTTTTAATAATAGCAGGCTTCATTTCCATAGCATCTGGGCCTCCCGCCGGGCTGGAGGCCATAGCTAGTAACCTGCAGACCAATTTACAGGGCAACACAGGCTGAACATCTTTGCAGGCAACGCGCCCTAGGAAAAGAGAAGCCGACTGAAAAGCAGCTTCGCTTCCAGGCACGGGCAACCATCTCACCTTCTTCCTTAGCCGACTCCTGGACAACGGGCTCCGGCCCAGCTTGCTCTTTCTTTCACCCCCGGGATGGTTTCTTAGCCCTGCGCAGACCCTGCGCCCAGCCCTTTTGAAAGAGGGCGGCTGCGGCCTGTGACTGGTTGCTGAACCACACCTGTGGGTATAAGGGCCGCCCCCAGCCCTTGCACTGCTCCTGCTGGAATATGAAGTTCTCTTAAGAGAAGGCAAAAAGTGAAGAAAAAGGCCGAGCGTGGAGTAGTGCAAAGAGCTGTCGGCAGCCAGGCTGCAAAGTAGAAGAGGAGTAAGTGAGAAGCTTGTCTCTGGCTACGGCCACACCACCCTGAACACGCCCGATCTTGTCTGATCTCGGAAGCTAAGCAGGGTCGGGCCTGGTTAGTACTTGGATGGGAGACCGCCTGGGAATACCAGGTGCTGTAGGCTTTTGCTTTTCCTCACTTCCACCAGCAGGGGGTCACTCTCCTCTATGCCATTTTTACATTCACTTTTTACACTGCACACTTGCTTCTTTTACATTCGCTTTCTCTCTTGCACTCTTTAGTCCTTGCAAAATCCTAGTATTCTCATTCGTACTGTAATGTCTCGGTACTGCTAGTCCAATTCGCTCTACTCATCCTTGCAGACTGAGATAGCATGGACATTTTTGTATAAGGTAAATATTTTCCTCCCCCTTCATTCCTTCTATATATTTCTATTCTTCCAGAGCCAGCACATAGGGGGTCTATTAATGCGCCATCTTGTGGATGTTTTTGTGAACTGCACCTGCCTATACTTTGCCATTGTAATTTGAGTTGTTACTGTAAAGGGAGTGTCCATTATGATTAGCTGACCTCCAGGACCAATCAGGCTCCCTTGACTGGCCTGGAGGGAGAGTTGAGTGACCACCCTCTCTAGAGGGTGCTGGGGACGTTTTTGGCTGATGTCTTTTGTGTGGGGCTACAAGGCTAAGAGAGGATACACAGCTGGCAGACTGAGCACATGGAGCAAGAATGATGGCTGCCCACTATCAGGGTACACCAAGCAGAGATGCCTTCTCCTCTGTCCTCAAGGCCCTTCTCAGAGAGTGTTTTCCTCTGAAGCTCTAATCTTACAAGTGCTGAAGTTGATGGACTTGTCTTATCCGTACATCTGGGACCTCACACGTATATCTCTATCCAAGTAAGTCCTTGGGACAAATCTATAGTTAAGAAACCCATAGCTAGTCTGGCGGAAATTGAGGGTCTCCCGCTGCCGAATTGTATCTCCCCTTCTATATACGTGTACCCAGTTTGTTGAGGACTAACCCCCTGGATACAGGCCATCTTTACAAGTATATACAAGTTAACTGCCAAGCAACTACTATCCAAAGCATTCTGCCCCATCCTCTGCTAATTGGACACTACCTACAAAGATCGCTGTATTGTATGTGAAGAAGTCCTCCATATGTACATTTGTATTACTTTGTCCTGCTAGTAAAAAGAAAAGCAACGATTACCCCCGAAGCCTGGTTGTCTGTTGTCATTGTCAGATATCACGCAGGGGAGGGTAGTCGGGGACATCAAAAGGGAGAGCTGGTGCACATTTGGGACCCAGGGACTCCCCCTTGAAAGCCGGCCACATCGGATATAATCACCAGCGATACCAGCCCTGGCCCTCCTGAGTGTTGCAAACCCTTTATCCTGTTCGTGACGCCACAAAAAGTTAAAGGGTTTGCAACGCTCGGGAAGGCCAGGGCTGGTATCACGGTAATATATCCGATGTGGCCGGCTTTCAGGGGGGTCCCTGGGTCCCGAAAGTGCACCAAATCTCCTTTTTGATGTCCCCGACTACCCACCCCTGCTCTGATATCTGACAGTGACAACAGACAACCAGGCTTCGGGGGTAATTGTTGCTCTTTTTACTAGCAGGACGAGTTGATACAAATATACAGGTGACGGAGTGATTCTTCACATACAATACAGCGATCTTTATAGACAATGTCCACTTAATCAGGTGATGGAGCTTTGAGCAAGAATACCTTAGACTTGGTTAACTCGTAGTAGCTTGGGAAGTTAAACTTGTATATACTTGTAGGGATGGCCTCTATCCAGGGGGTTAGTCCTCAACAAAGCTGGGTACAAGTATATAGAAGAGGCGATACAAGTTATCGACGGCGGGGGACCCTCAATTTCCATCAGATTAGCTATGGGCTCCTTAAATATATATTTGTCCCAAAGACTTACTTGAATAAAGAAATACGTGTGGAGTTCCCAGATGTATGGATACCAGACGGCCTACTCGTAGAGACGTGGAGCTTCAGGGGAAAACACTCCCTGAGGAACATCTTGGAGGCAGAGGAAAAGGCATCTCTGCTTGGAGATTCAGAAGAAAGTATTCTCTGAGAAGAAGCTTGGGTACAGAGGAAAGGACGTCTCTGTTACAATTTCCCGGAGACTTAGCTGCCATTTTTACAGCTTCCCATGTGCTCAGCTCAACACCGAAGACATAAGACCAAAAAGTTCCCAACCCCCTCTCTAGAGTGGGCGGTCACTCAGCTCCGCCTCCAGGCCAGCCAAGCTCCCTTGAGTGGTCCTGGAGGTCATCTAATTATAATGGACACTCCCTTTACAGTGCCAGCTCAAATTACAATGACAAAGTATAGGCAGGTGTAGTTCACAAAAACATCCACAAGATGGCGCATTAATAGACCCCTGTGTGCTGGCTCTGGAAGAATAGAAATATATAGAAGGAATGAAGGGGGAGGAAAATATTTACCTTATATGAAAATGTCCATGCTATCTCGGTCTGCAAGGATTATTAGAGGGAATTGCACTAGCAGTACCGGGACATTACAGTACCGCTATCACTCTTAGCAGCTGCAGCCGCAGCGGGCGTGGTGGCCACCAGCGTTGTGGCTTTTTACTTTTAATAATAGCAGGCTTCATTTCCATAGCATCTGGGCCTCCCGCCGGGCTGGAGGCCATAGCTAGTAACCTGCAGACCAATTTACAGGGCAACACAGGCTGAACATCTTTGCAGGCAACGCGCCCTAGGAAAAGAGAAGCTGACTGAAAAGCAGCTTCGCTTCCAGGCACGGGCAACCATCTTACCTTCTTCCTTAGCCGACTCCTGGACAACGGGCTCCGGCCCAGCTTGCTCTTTCTTTCACCCCCGGGATGGTTTCTTAGCCCT
>NW_027440499.1:27500-30000 GCF_031893055.1 Leptodactylus fuscus | reverse complement strand
TCCGGCCCAGCTTGCTCTTTCTTTCACCCCCGGGATGGTTTCTTAGCCCTGCGCAGACCCTGCGCCCAGCCCTTTTGAAAGAGGGCGGCTGCGGCCTGTGACTGGTTGCTGAACCACACCTGTGGGTATAAGGGCCGCCCACAGCCCTTGCACTGCTCCTGCTGGAATATGAAGTTCCCTTAAGAGAAGGCAAAAAGTGAAGAAAAAGGCCTAGCGTGGAGTAGTGCAAAGAGCTGCCGGCAGCCAGGCTGCAAAGTAGAAGAGGAGTAAGTGAGAGGCCTGTCTCTGCCTACGGCCACACCACCCTGAACACGCCCGATCTCGTCTGATCTCGGAAGCTAAGCAGGGCCGGGCCTGGTTAGTACTTGGATGGGAGACCGCCTGGGAATACCAGGTGCTGTAGGCTTTTGCTTTTCCTCACTTCCACCAGCAGGGGGTCACTCTCCTCTATGCCATTTTTACATTCACTTTTTACACTGCACACTTGCTTCTTTTACATTCGCTTTCTCTCTTGCACTCTTTAGTCCTTGCAAAATCCTAGTATTCTCATTCGTACCGCTATCACTCTTAGCAGCTGCAGCCGCAGCGGGCGTGGTGGCCACCAGCGTTGTGGCTTTTTACTTTTAATAATAGCAGGCTTCATTTCCATAGCATCTGGGCCTCCCGCCGGGCTGGAGGCCATAGCTAGTAACCTGCAGACCAATTTACAGGGCAACACAGGCTGAACATCTTTGAGGGCAACGCGCCCAAGGAAAAGAGAAGCCGACTGAAAAGCAGCTTCGCTTCCAGGCACGGGCAACCATCTCACCTTCTTCCTTAGCCGACTCCTGGACAACGGGCTCCGGCCCAGCTTGCTCTTTCTTTCACCCCCGGGATGGTTTCTTAACCCTGCGCAGACCCTGCGCCCAGCCCTTTTGAAAGAGGGCGGCTGCGGCCTGTGACTGGTTGCTGAACCACACCTGTGGGTATAAGGGCCGCCCACAGCCCTTGCACTGCTCCTGCTGGAATATGAAGTTCCCTTAAGAGAAGGCAAAAAGTGAAGAAAAAGGCCTAGCGTGGAGTAGTGCAAAGAGCTGCCGGCAGCCAGGCTGCAAAGTAGAAGAGGAGTAAGTGAGAGGCCTGTCTCTGCCTACGACCACACCACCCTGAACACGTCTGATCTCGGAAGCTAAGCAGGGTCGGGCCTGGTTAGTACTTGGATGGGAGACCGCCTGGGAATACCAGGTGCTGTATGCTTTTGCTTTTCCTCACTTCCACCAGCAGGGGGTCACTCTCCTCTATGCTATTTTTACATTCACTTTTTACACTGCACACTTGCTTCTTTTACATTCGCTTTCTCTCTTGCACTCTTTAGTCCTTGCAAAATCCTAGTATTCTCATTCGTACCGCTATCACTCTTAGCAGCTGCAGCCGCAGCGGGCGTGGTGGCCACCAGCGTTGTGGCTTTTTACTTTTAATAATAGCAGGCTTCATTTCCATAGCATCTGGGCCTCCCGCCGGGCTGGAGGCCATAGCTAGTAACCTGCAGACCAATTTACAGGGCAACACAGGCTGAACATCTTTGAGGGCAACGCGCCCAAGGAAAAGAGAAGCCGACTGAAAAGCAGCTTCGCTTCCAGGCACGGGCAACCATCTCACCTTCTTCCTTAGCCGACTCCTGGACAACGGGCTCCGGCCCAGCTTGCTCTTTCTTTCACCCCCGGGATGGTTTCTTAGCCCTGCGCAGACCCTGCGCCCAGCCCTTTTGAAAGAGGGCGGCTGCGGCCTGTGACTGGTTGCTGAACCACACCTGTGGGTATAAGGGCCGCCCACAGCCCTTGCACTGCTCCTGCTGGAATATGAAGTTCCCTTAAGAGAAGGCAAAAAGTGAAGAAAAAGGCCTAGCGTGGAGTAGTGCAAAGAGCTGCCGGCAGCCAGGCTGCAAAGTAGAAGAGGAGTAAGTGAGAGGCCTGTCTCTGCCTACGGCCACACCACCCTGAACACGCCCGATCTCGTCTGATCTCGGAAGCTAAGCAGGGCCGGGCCTGGTTAGTACTTGGATGGGAGACCGCCAGGGAATACCAGGTGCTGTAGGCTTTTGCTTTTCCTCACTTCCACCAGCAGGGGGTCACTCTCCTCTATGCCATTTTTACATTCACTTTTTACACTGCACACTTGCTTCTTTTACATTCGCTTTCTCTCTTGCACTCTTTAGTCCTTGCAAAATCCTAGTATTCTCATTCGTACCGCTATCACTCTTAGCAGCTGCAGCCGCAGCGGGCGTGGTGGCCACCAGCGTTGTGGCTTTTTACTTTTAATAATAGCAGGCTTCATTTCCATAGCATCTGGGCCTCCCGCCGGGCTGGAGGCCATAGCTAGTAACCTGCAGACCAATTTACAGGGCAACACAGGCTGAAAATCTTTGAGGGCAACACGCCCAAGGAAAAGAGAAGCCGACTGAAAAGCAGCTTCGCTTCCAGGCACGGGCAACCATCTCACCTTCTTCCTTAGCCGACTCCTG
>NW_027440499.1:5000-7500 GCF_031893055.1 Leptodactylus fuscus | reverse complement strand
GGCAACCATCTCACCTTCTTCCTTAGCCGACTCCTGGACAACGGGCTCCGGCCCAGCTTGCTCTTTCTTTCACCCCCGGAATGGTTTCTTAGCCCTGCGCAGACCCTGCGCCCAGCCCTTTTGAAAGAGGGCGGCTGCGGCCTGTGACTGGTTGCTGAACCACACCTGTGGGTATAAGGGCCGCCCCCAGCCCTTGCACTGCTCCTGCTGGAATATGAAGTTCCCTTAAGAGAAGGCAAAAAGTGAAGAAAAAGGCCTAGCGTGGAGTAGTGCAAAGAGCTGCCGTCAGCCAGGCTGCAAAGTAGAAGAGGAGTAAGTGAGAGGCTTGTCTTTGCCTACGGCCACACCACCCTGAACACGCCCGATCTTGGAAGCTAAGCAGGGTCGGGCCTGGTTAGTACTTGGATGGGAGACCGTCTGGGAATACCAGGTGCTGTAGGCTTTTGCTTTTCCTCACTTCCACCAGCAGGGGGTCACTCTCCTCTATGCCATTTTTACATTCACTTTTTACACTGCACACTTGCTTCTTTTACATTCGCTTTCTCTCTTGCACTCTTTAGTCCTTGCAAAATCCTAGTATTCTCATTCGTACCTCTATCACTCTTAGCAGCTGCAGCCGCAGCGGGCGTGGTGGCCACCAGCGTTGTGGCTTTTTACTTTTAATAATAGCAGGCTTCATTTCCATAGCATCTGGGCCTCCCGCCGGGCTGGAGGCCATAGCTAGTAACCTGCAGACCAATTTACAGGGCAACACAGGCTGAACATCTTTGCAGGCAACGCGCCCTAGGAAAAGAGAAGCCGACTGAAAAGCAGCTTCGCTTCCAGGCACGGGCAACCATCTCACCTTCTTCCTTAGCCGACTCCTGGACAACGGGCTCCGGCCCAGCTTGCTCTTTCTTTCACCCCCGGGATGGTTTCTTAGCCCTGCGCAGACCCTGCGCCCAGCCCTTTTGAAAGAGGGCGGCTGCGGCCTGTGACTGGTTGCTGAACCACACCTGTGGGTATAAGGGCCGCCCCCAGCCCTTGCACTGCTCCTGCTGGAATATGAAGTTCCCTTAAGAGAAGGCAAAAAGTGAAGAAAAAGGCTTAGCGTGGAGTAGTGCAAAGAGCTGCCGGCAGCCAGGCTGCAAAGTAGAAGAGGAGTAAGTGAGAGGCCTGTCTCTGCCTACGGCCACACCACCCTGAAAACGCCCGATCTCATCTGATCTTGGAAGCTAAGTAGGGTCGGGCCTGGTTAGTACTTGGATGGGAGACCGCCTGGGAATACCAGGTGCTGTAGGCTTTTGCTTTTCCTCACTTCCACCAGTAGGGGGTCACTCTCCTCTATGCCATTTTTACATTCACTTTTTACACTGCACACTTGCTTCTTTTACATTCGCTTTCTCTCTTGCACTCTTTAGTCCTTGCAAAATCCTAGTATTCTCATTCGTACCGCTATCACTCTTAGCAGCTGCAGCTACAGCCGCAGCGGGCGTGGTGGCCACCAGCGTTGTGGCTTTTTACTTTTAATAATAGCAGGCTTAATTTCCATAGCATCTGGGCCTCCCGCCCGGCTGGAGGCCATAGCTAGTAACCTGCAGACCAATTTACAGGGCAACACAGGCTGAACATCTTTGCAGGCAACGCGCCCTAGGAAAAGAGAAGCCGACTGAAAAGTAGTTTCGCTTCCTGGCACGGGCAACCATCTCACCTTCTTCCTTAGCCGACTCCTGGACAACGGGCTCCGGCCCAGCTTGCTCTTTCTTTCACCCCCGGGGTGGTTTCTTAGCCCTGCGTAGACCCTGCGCCCAGCCCTTTTGAAAGAGGGCGGCTGCGGCCTGTGACTGGTTGCTGAACCACACCTGTGGGTATAAGGGCCGCCCCCAGCCCTTGCACTGCTCCTGCTGGAATATGAAGTTCCCTTAAGAAAAGGCAAAAAGTGAAGAAAAAGGCCTAGCGTGGAGTAGTGCAAAGAGCTGCCGGCAGCCAGGCTGCAAAGTAGAAGAGGAGTAAGTGAGAGGCTTGTCTCTGCCTACGGCCACACCACACTGAACACGCCCGATCTCGTCTGATCTCGTAAGTTAAGCAGGGTCGGGCCTGGTTAGTACTTTGATGGGAGACCGCCTGGAAATACCAGGTGCTGTAGGCTTTTGCTTTTCCTCACTTCCACCAGCAGGGGTCACTCTCCTCTATACCATTTTTACATTCACTTTTTACACTGCACACTTGCTTCTTTTACATTCGCTTTCTCTCTTGCACTCTTTAGTCCTTGCAAAATCCTAGTATTCTCATTCGTATTGCTATCACTCTTAGCAGCTGCAGCTGCAGCGGGCGTGGTGGCCACCAGCGTTGTGGCTTTTTACTTTTATTAATAGCAGGCTTCATTTCCATAGCATCTGGGCCTCCCGCCGGGCTGGAAGCCATAGCTAGTAACCTGCAGACCAATTTACAGGGCAACACAGGCTGAACATCTTTGCAGGCAACGCGCCCTAGGAAAAGAGAAGCCGACTGAAAAGCAGCT
>NW_027440498.1:0-93260 GCF_031893055.1 Leptodactylus fuscus | reverse complement strand
TTGCACGTAACCCCAATATATTCTTTGAATTACCAGTCAGAAACTGGCGCTATATGGCAGTAGCAAGAAATGAGGGTATTTGTAACCCCAATATATTCTTTGAATTCCCAGTCAGTCAATGGCACTATATACCAGTAGCAAGAAATGAGGGTATTTATAACCCCAATATATTCTTTGAATTCCCAGTCAGACAATATCACTATATACCAGTAGCAAAAATTGTGGGTGCACGTAACCCCAATATATTCTTTGAATTACCAGTCAGAAACTGGCAATATATGGCAGTAGCAAGAAATGAGGGTATTTGTAACCCCAATATATTCTTTGAATTCCCAGTCAGACAATGGCACTATATGCCAGTAGCAAGAAATGAGGGTATTTATAACCCCAATATATTCTTTGAATTACCAGTCAGAAACTGGCACTATATGGCAGTAGCAAGAAATGAGGGTATTTATAACCCTAATATATTCTTTGAATTCCCAGTCAGACAATAGCACTATATACCAGTAGCAAGAAATGAGGGTATTTGTAACCCCAATATATTCTTTGAATTCCCAGTCAGACAATGGCACTATATACCAGTAGCAAAAATTGTGGGTGCACGTAACCCCAATATATTCTTTGAATTACCAGTCAGAAACTGGCACTATATACCAGTAGCAAGAAATAAGGGTATTTGTAACCCCAATATATTCTTTGAATTCCCAGTCAGACAATGGCACTATATACCAGTAGCAAGAAATGAGGGTATTTGTAACCCCAATATATTCTTTGAATTCCCAGTCAGACAATGGCACTATATACCAGTAGCAAAAAATGAGGGTATTTGTAACCCCAATATATTCTTTCAATTCCCAGTCAGACAATGGCACTATATACAAGTAGCAAAAATTTTGGGTGCATGTAACCCCAATATATTCTTTGAATTACCAGTCAGAAACTGGCACTATATGGCAGTAGCAAGAAATGAGGGTATTTGTAACCCCAATATATTCTTTGAATTCCCAGTCAGAAACTGGAACTATATGGCAGTAGCAAGAAATGAGGGTATTTATAACCCCAATATATTCTTTGAATTCCCAGTCAGACAATGGCACTATATACCAGTAGCAAAAATTGTGGGTGCACGTAACCCCAATATATTCTTTGAATTACCAGTCAGAAACTGGCACTATATACCAGTAGCAAGAAATAAGGGTATTTGTAACCCCAATATATTCTTTGAATTCCCAGTCAGACAATGGCACTATATACCAGTAGCAAAAATTGTGGGTGCACGTAACCCCAATATATTCTTTGAATTACCAGTCAGACAATGGCACTATATACCAGTAGCAAGAAATGAGGGTATTTATAACCCCAATATATTCTTTGAATTCCCAGTCAGACAATATCACTATATACAAGTAGCAAAAATTGTGGGTGCACGTAACCCCAATATATTCTTTGAATTACCAGTCAGAAACTGGCACTATATGGCAGGAGCAAGAAATGAGGGTATTTATAACCCCAATATATTCTTTGAATTCCCAGTCAAACAATGGCACTATATACCAGTAGCAAGAAATGAGGGTATTTGTAACCCCAATATATTCTTTGAATTCCCAGTCAGACAATGGCACTATATACCAGTAGCAAGAAATGAGGGTATTTGTAACCCCAATATATTCTTTGAATTCCCAGTCAGACAATGGCACTATATACCAGTAGCAAGAAATGAGGGTATTTGTAACCCCAATATATTCTTTGAATTCCCAGTCAGACAATGGCACTATATACGAGTAGCAAAAATTGTGGGTGCACGTAACCCTAATATATTCTTTGAATTACCATTCAGAAACTGGGACTATATGGCAGTAGCAAGAAATGAGGGTATTTATAACCCCAATATATTCTTTGAATTCCCAGTCAGACAATGGCACTATATACGAGTAGCAAAAATTGTGGGTGCACGTAACCCTAATATATTCTTTGAATTACCATTCAGAAACTGGGACTATATGGCAGTAGCAAGAAATGAGGGTATTTATAACCCCAATATATTCTTTGAATTCCCAGTCAGACAATGGCACTATATACCAGTAGCAAAAATTGTGGGTGCACGTAACTCCAATATATTCTTTGAATTACCAGTCAGAAACTGGCACTATATACCAGTAGCAAGAAATGAGGGTATTTGTAACCCCAATATATTCTTTGAATTCCCAGTCAGACAATGGCACTATATACCAGTAGCAAGAAATGAGGGTATTTGTAACCCCAATATATTCTTTGAATTACCAGTCAGAAACTGGCACTATATGGCAGTAGCAAGAAATGAGGGTATTTATAACCCCAATATATTCTTTGAATTCCCAGTCAGACAATGGCACTATATACCAATAGCAAGAAATGAGGGTATTTGTAACCCCAATATATTCTTTGAATTCCCAGTCAGACAATGGCACTATATACCAGTAGCAAAAATTGTGGGTGCACGTAACCCCAATATATTATTTGAATTACCAGTCAGAAACTGGCACTATATACCAGTAGCAAGAAATGAGGGTATTTGTAACCCCAATATATTCTTTGAATTCCCAGTCAGACAATGGCACTATATACCAGTAGCAAGAAATGAGGGTATTTGTAACCCCAATATATTCTTTGAATTCCCAGTCAGACAATGGCACTATATACCAGTAGCAAAAATTTTGGGTGCATGTAACCCCAATATATTCTTTGAATTACCAGTCAGAAACTGGCACTATATGGCAGTAGAAAGAAATGAGGGTATTTGTAACCCCAATATATTCTTTGAATTCCCAGTCAGACAATGGCACTATTTACCAGTAGCAAGAAATGAGGGTATTTATAACACCAATATATTCTTTGAATTACCAGTCAGAAACTGGCACTATATGGCAGTAGCAAGAAATGAGGGTATTTGTAACCCCAATATATTCTTTGAATTCCCAGTCAGACAATGGCACTATATACCAGTAGCAAGAAATGAGGGTATTTATAACCCCAATATATTCTTTGAATTCCCAGTCAGACAATGGCACTATATACCAGTAGCAAGAAATGAGGGTATTTGTAACCCCAATATATTCTTTGAATTCCCAGTCAGACAATGGCACTATATACCAGTAGCAAGAAATGAGGGTATTTGTAACCCCAATATATTCTTTGAATTTCCAGTCAGACAATGGCACTATATACCAGTAGCAAGAAATGAGGGTATTTGTAACCCCAATATATTCTTTGAATTCCCAGACAGACAATGGCACTATATACCAGTAGCAAGAAATGAGGGTATTTGTAACCCCAATATATTCTTTGAATTCCCAGTCAGACAATGGCACTATATACCAGTAGCAAGAAATGAGGGTATTTGTAACCCCAATATATTCTTTGAATTCCCAGTCAGACAATGGCACTATATACCAGTAGCAAGAAATGAGGGTATTTGTAACCCCAATATATTCTTTGAATTACCAGTCAGAAACTGGCACTATATGGCAGTAGCAAGAAATGAGGGTATTTATAACCCCAATATATTCTTTGAATTCCCAGTCAGACAATGGCACTATATACCAGTAGCAAAAATTGTGGGTGCACGTAACTCCAATATATTCTTTGAATTACCAGTCAGAAACTGGCACTATATACCAGTAGCAAGAAATGAGGGTATTTGTAACCCCAATATATTCTTTGAATTCCCAGTCAGACAATGGCACTATATACCAGTAGCAAGAAATGAGGTTATTTATAACCCCAATATATTCTTTGAATTCCCAGTCAGACAATGGCACTATATGGCAGTAGCAAGAAATGAGGGTATTTGTAACCCCCAATATATTCTTTGAATTCCCAGTCAGACAATGGCACTATATACCAGTAGCAAGAAATGAGGGTATTTATAACCCCAATATATTCTTTGAATTACCAGTCAGAAACTGGCACTATATACCAGTAGCAAGAAATGAGGGTATTTATAACCCCAATATATTCTTTGAATTCCCAGTCAGACAATGGCACTATATACCAGTAGCAAGAAATGAGGGTATTTATAACCCCAATATATTCTTTGAATTCCCAGTCAGACAATGGCACTATATACCAGTAGCAAGAAATGAAAGTATTTATAACCCCAATATATTCTTTGAGTTACCAGTCAGAAACTGGCACTATATGGCAGTAGCAAGAAATGAGGGTATTTGTAACCCCAATATATTCTTTGAATTCCCAGTCAGACAATGGCACTATATACCAGTAGCAAGAAATGAGGGTATTTGTAACCCCAATATATTCTTTCAATTCCCAGTCAGACAATGGCACTGTATACCAGTAGCAAAAATTGTGGGTGCACGTAACCCCAATATATTCTTTGAATTACCAGTCAGAAACTGGCACTATATGGCAGTAGCAAGAAATGAGGGTATTTGTAACCCCAATATATTCTTTGAATTCCCAGTCAGACAATGGCACTATATACCAGTAGCAAGAAATGAGGGTATTTATAACCCCAATATATTCTTTGAATTCCCAGTCAGACAATGGCACTATATACCAGTAGCAAGAAATGAGGGTATTTATAACCCCAATATATTCTTTGAATTACCAGTCAGAAACTGGCACTATATGGCAGTAGCAAGAAATGAGGGTATTTGTAACCCCAATATATTCTTTGAATTCCCAGTCAGACAATGGCACTATATACCAGTAGCAAGAAATGAGGGTATTTGTAACCCCAATATATTATTTCAATTCCCAGTCAGACAATGGCACTATATACCAGTAGCAAAAATTTTGGGTGCACGTAACCCCAATATATTCTTTGAATTACCAGTCAGAAACTGGCACTATATGGCAGTAGCAAGAAATGAGGGTATTTGTAACCCCAATAAAATTCTTTGAATTCCCAGTCAGACAATGGCACTATATACCAGTAGCAAGAAATGAGGGTATTTATAACCCCAATATATTCTTTGAATTCCCAGTCAGACAATGGCACTATATGGCAGTAGCAAGAAATGAGGGTATTTGTAACCCCAATATATTCTTTGAATTCCCAGTCAGACAATGGCACTATATACCAGTAGCAAGAAATGAGGGTATTTATAACCCCAATATATTCTTTGAATTACCAGTCAGAAACTGGCACTATATACCAGTAGCAAGAAATGGGGGTATTTATAACCCCAATATATTCTTTGAATTCCCAGTCAGACAATGGCACTATATAACAGTAGCAAAAATTGTGGTTGCACGTAACCCCAATATATTCTTTGAATTCCCAGTCAGACAATGGCACTATATACCAGTAGCAAGAAATGAGGGTATTTATAACCCCAATATATTCTTTGAATTCCCAGTCAGACAATGGCACTATATACCAGTAGCAAGAAATGAAAGTATTTATAACCCCAATATATTCTTTGAGTTACCAGTCAGAAACTGGCACTATATGGCAGTAGCAAGAAATGAGGGTATTTGTAACCCCAATATATTCTTTGAATTCCCAGTCAGACAATGGCACTATATACCAGTAGCAAGAAATGAGGGTATTTATAACCCCAATATATTCTTTGAATTACCAGCCAGAAACTGGCACTATATGGCAGTAGCAAGAAATGAGGGTATTTGTAACCCCAATATATTCTTTGAATTCCCAGTCAGACAATGGCACTATATACCAGTAGCAAGAAATGAGGGTATTTATAACCCCAATATATTCTTTGAATTCCCAGTCAGACAATGGCACTATATACCAGTAGCAAGAAATGAGGGTATTTATAACCCCAATATATTCTTTGAATTACCAGTCAGAAACTGGCACTATATGGCAGTAGCAAGAAATGAGGGTATTTATAACCCCAATATATTCTTTGAATTCCCAGTCAGACAATGGCACTATATACCAGTAGCAAAAATTGTGGGTGCACGTAACTCCAATATATTCTTTGAATTACCAGTCAGAAACTGGCACTATATACCAGTAGCAAGAAATGAGGGTATTTGTAACCCCAATATATTCTTTGAATTCCCAGTCAGACAATGGCACTATATACCAGTAGCAAGAAATGAGGGTATTTGTAACCCCAATATATTCTTTCAATTCCCAGTCAGACAATGGCACTATATTCCAGTAGCAAGAAATGAGGGTATTTGTAACCCCAATATATTCTTTCAATTCCCAATTAGACAATGGCACTATATACCAGTAGCAAAAATTTTGGGTGCACGTAACTCCAATATATTCTTTGAATTACCAGTCAGAAACTGGCACTATATGGCAGTAGCAAGAAATGAGGGTATTTGTAACCCCAATATATTCTTTGAATTCCCAGTCAGACAATGGCACTATATACCAGTAGCAAGAAATGAGGGTATTTGTAACCCCAATATATTCTTTGAATTCCCAGTCAGACAATGGCACTATATACCAGTAGCAAAAATTGTGGGTGCACGTAACCCCAATATATTCTTTGAATTACCAGTCAGAAACTGGCACTATATGGCAGTAGCAAGAAATGAGGGTATTTATAACCCTAATATATTCTTTGAATTACCAGTCAGAAACTGGCACTATATGGCAGTAGCAAGAAATGAGGGTATGTATAACCCCAATATATTCTTTGAATTCCCAGTCAGACAATGGCACTATATACCAGTAGCAAGAAATGAGGGTATTTGTAACCCCAATATATTCTTTGAATTCACAGTCAGACAATGGCACTATATAACAGTAGCAAAAATTGTGGGTGCACGTAACCCCAATATATTCTTTGAAATACCAGTCAAACTGGCACTATATACCAGTAGCAAGAAATAAGGGTATTTGTAACCCCAATATATTCTTTGAATTCCCAGTCAGACAATGGCACTATATACCAGTAGCAAGAAATGAGGGTATTTATAACACCAATATATTCTTTGAATTACCAGTCAGAAACTGGCACTATATGGCAGTAGCAAGAAATGAGGGTATTTGTAACCCCAATATATTCTTTGAATTCCCAGTCAGACAATGGCACTATATACCAGTAGCAAGAAATGAGGGTATTTATAACCCCAATATATTCTTTGAATTCCCAGTCAGACAATGGCACTATATACCAGTAGCAAGAAATGAGGGTATTTGTAACCCCAATATATTCTTTGAATTCCCAGTCAGACAATGGCACTATATACCAGTAGCAAGAAATGAGGGTATTTGTAACCCCAATATATTCTTTGAATTTCCAGTCAGACAATGGCACTATATACCAGTAGCAAGAAATGAGGGTATTTGTAACCCCAATATATTCTTTGTATTCCCAGTCAGACAATGGCACTATATACCAGTAGCAAGAAATGAGGGTATTTGTAACCCCAATATATTCTTTGAATTCCCAGTCAGACAATGGCACTATATACCAGTAGCAAGAAATGAGGGTATTTATAACCCCAATATATTCTTTGAATTCCCAGTCAGACAATGGCACAATATGGCAGTAGCAAGAAATGAGGGTATTTGTAACCCCAATATATTCTTTGAATTCCCAGTCAGACAATGGCACTATATACCAGTAGCAAGAAATGAGGGTATTTATAACCCCAATATATTCTTTGAATTACCAGTCAGAAACTGGCACTATATACCAGTAGCAAGAAATGAGGGTATTTATAACCCCAATATATTCTTTGAATTCCCAGTCAGACAATGGCACTATATACCAGTAGCAAGAAATGAAAGTATTTATAACCCCAATATATTCTTTGAGTTACCAGTCAGAAACTGGCACTATATGGCAGTAGCAAGAAATGAGGGTATTTGTAACCCCAATATATTCTTTGAATTCCCAGTCAGACAATGGCACTATATACCAGTAGCAAGAAATGAGGGTATTTGTAACCCCAATATATTCTTTGAATTTCCAGTCAGACAATGGCACTATATACCAGTAGCAAGAAATGAGGGTATTTGTAACCCCAATATATTCTTTGTATTCCCAGTCAGACAATGGCACTATATACCAGTAGCAAGAAATGAGGGTATTTGTAACCCCAATATATTCTTTGAATTCCCAGTCAGACAATGGCACTATATACCAGTAGCAAGAAATGAGGGTATTTGTAACCCCAATATATTCTTTGAATTACCAGTCAGAAACTGGCACTATATGGCAGTAGCAAGAAATGAGGGTATTTATAACCCCAATATATTCTTTGAATTCCCAGTCAGACAATGGCACTATATACCAGTAGCAAAAATTGTGGGTGCACGTAACTCCAATATATTCTTTGAATTACCAGTCAGAAACTGGCACTATATACCAGTAGCAAGAAATGAGGGTATTTGTAACCCCAATATATTATTTCAATTCCCAGTCAGACAATGGCACTATATACCAGTAGCAAAAATTTTGGGTGCACGTAACCCCAATATATTCTTTGAATTACCAGTCAGAAACTGGCACTATATGGCAGTAGCAAGAAATGAGGGTATTTGTAACCCCAATATATTCTTTGAATTCTCAGTCAGACAATGGCACTATATACCAGTAGCAAGAAATGAGGGTATTTATAACCCCAATATATTCTTTGAATTCCCAGTCAGACAATGGCACAATATGGCAGTAGCAAGAAATGAGGGTATTTGTAACCCCAATATATTCTTTGAATTCCCAGTCAGACAATGGCACTATATACCAGTAGCAAGAAATGAGGGTATTTATAACCCCAATATATTCTTTGAATTCCCAGTCAGACAATGGCACTATATACCAGTAGCAAGAAATGAGGGTATTTATAACCCCAATATATTCTTTGAATTCCCAGTCAGACAATGGCACTATATACCAGTAGCAAGAAATGAAAGTATTTATAACCCCAATATATTCTTTGAGTTACCAGTCAGAAACTGGCACTATATGGCAGTAGCAAGAAATGAGGGTATTTGTAACCCCAATATATTCTTTGAATTCCCAGTCAGACAATGGCACTATATACCAGTAGCAAGAAATGAGGGTATTTATAACCCCAATATATTCTTTGAATTACCAGCCAGAAACTGGCACTATATGGCAGTAGCAAGAAATGAGGGTATTTGTAACCCCAATATATTCTTTGAATTCCCAGTCAGACAATGGCACTATATACCAGTAGCAAGAAATGAGGGTATTTGTAACCCCAATATATTCTTTCAATTCCCAGTCAGACAATGGCACTGTATACCAGTAGCAAAAATTGTGGGTGCACGTAACCCCAATATATTCTTTGAATTACCAGTCAGAAACTGGCACTATATGGCAGTAGCAAGAAATGAGGGTATTTGTAACCCCAATATATTCTTTGAATTCCCAGTCAGACAATGGCACTATATACCAGTAGCAAGAAATGAGGGTATTTATAACCCCAATATATTCTTTGAATTCCCAGTCAGACAATGGCACTATATACCAGTAGCAAGAAATGAGGGTATTTATAACCCCAATATATTCTTTGAATTACCAGTCAGAAACTGGCACTATATGGCAGTAGCAAGAAATGAGGGTATTTATAACCCCAATATATTCTTTGAATTTCCAGTCAGACAAGGGCACTATATACCAGTAGCAAGAAATGAGGGTATTTGTAACCTCAATATATTCTTTGAATTCCCAGTCAGACAATGGCACTATATACCAGTAGCAAGAAATGAGGGTATTTGTAACCCCAATATATTATTTCAATTCCCAGTCAGACAATGGCACTATATACCAGTAGCAAAAATTTTGGGTGCACGTAACCCCAATATATTCTTTGAATTACCAGTCAGAAACTGGCACTATATGGCAGTAGCAAGAAATGAGGGTATTTGTAACCCCAATATATTCTTTGAATTCCCAGTCAGACAATGGCACTATATACCAGTAGCAAGAAATGAGGGTATTTATAACCCCAATATATTCTTTGAATTCCCAGTCAGACAATGGCACTATATGGCAGTAGCAAGAAATGAGGGTATTTGTAACCCCAATATATTCTTTGAATTCCCAGTCAGACAATGGCACTATATACCAGTAGCAAGAAATGAGGGTATTTATAACCCCAATATATTCTTTGAATTACCAGTCAGATACTGGCACTATATACGAGTAGCAAGAAATGAGGGTATTTATAACCCCAATATATTCTTTGAATTCCCAGTCAGACAATGGCACTATATACCAGTAGCAAGAAATGAGGGTATTTATAACCCCAATATATTCTTTGAATTCCCAGTCAGACAATGGCACAATATGGCAGTAGCAAGAAATGAGGGTATTTGTAACCCCAATATATTCTTTGAATTCCCAGTCAGACAATGGCACTATATACCAGTAGCAAGAAATGAGGGTATTTATAACCCCAATATATTCTTTGAATTACCAGTCAGAAACTGGCACTATATACCAGTAGCAAGAAATGAGGGTATTTATAACCCCAATATATTCTTTGAATTCCCAGTCAGACAATGGCACTATATACCAGTAGCAAGAAATGAGGGTATTTATAACCCCAATATATTCTTTGAATTCCCAGTCAGACAATGGCACTATATACCAGTAGCAAGAAATGAAAGTATTTATAACCCCAATATATTCTTTGAGTTACCAGTCAGAAACTGGCACTATATGGCAGTAGCAAGAAATGAGGGTATTTGTAACCCCAATATATTCTTTGAATTCCCAGTCAGACAATGGCACTATATACCAGTAGCAAGAAATGAGGGTATTTGTAACCCCAATATATTCTTTCAATTCCCAGTCAGACAATGGCACTGTATACCAGTAGCAAAAATTGTGGGTGCACGTAACCCCAATATATTCTTTGAATTACCAGTCAGAAACTGGCACTATATGGCAGTAGCAAGAAATGAGGGTATTTGTAACCCCAATATATTCTTTGAATTCCCAGTCAGACAATGGCACTATATACCAGTAGCAAGAAATGAGGGTATTTATAACCCCAATATATTCTTTGAATTCCCAGTCAGACAATGGCACTATATACCAGTAGCAAGAAATGAGGGTATTTATAACCCCAATATATTATTTGAATTACCAGTCAGAAACTGGCACTATATGGCAGTAGCAAGAAATGAGGGTATTTATAACCCCAATATATTCTTTGAATTTCCAGTCAGACAATGGCACTATATACCAGTAGCAAGAAATGAGGGTATTTGTAACCCCAATATATTCTTTGAATTCCCAGTCAGACAATGGCACTATATACCAGTAGCAAGAAATGAGGGTATTTGTAACCCCAATATATTATTTCAATTCCCAGTCAGACAATGGCACTATATACCAGTAGCAAAAATTTTGGGTGCACGTAACCCCAATATATTCTTTGAATTACCAGTCAGAAACTGGCACTATATGGCAGTAGCAAGAAATGAGGGTATTTGTAACCCCAATATATTCTTTGAATTCCCAGTCAGACAATGGCACTATATACCAGTAGCAAGAAATGAGGGTATTTATAACCCCAATATATTCTTTGAATTCCCAGTCAGACAATGGCACTATATGGCAGTAGCAAGAAATGAGGGTATTTGTAACCCCAATATATTCTTTGAATTCCCAGTCAGACAATGGCACTATATACCAGTAGCAAGAAATGAGGGTATTTATAACCCCAATATATTCTTTGAATTACCAGTCAGATACTGGCACTATATACGAGTAGCAAGAAATGAGGGTATTTATAACCCCAATATATTCTTTGAATTCCCAGTCAGACAATGGCACTATATACCAGTAGCAAGAAATGAAAGTATTTATAACCCCAATATATTCTTTGAGTTACCAGTCAGAAACTGGCACTATATGGCAGTAGCAAGAAATGAGGGTATTTGTAACCCCAATATATTCTTTGAATTCCCAGTCAGACAATGGCACTATATACCAGTAGCAAGAAATGAGGGTATTTATAACCCCAATATATTCTTTGAATTACCAGCCAGAAACTGGCACTATATGGCAGTAGCAAGAAATGAGGGTATTTGTAACCCCAATATATTCTTTGAATTCCCAGTCAGACAATGGCACTATATACCAGTAGCAAGAAATGAGGGTATTTGTAACCCCAATATATTCTTTCAATTCCCAGTCAGACAATGGCACTGTATACCAGTAGCAAAAATTGTGGGTGCACGTAACCCCAATATATTCTTTGAATTACCAGTCAGAAACTGGCACTATATACCAGTAGCAAGAAATGAGGGTATTTATAACCCCAATATATTCTTTGAATTACCAGTCAGAAACTGGCACTATATGGCAGTATCAAGAAATGAGGGTATTTATAACCCCAATATATTCTTTGAATTACCAGTCAGAAACTGGCACTATATGGCAGTAGCAAGAAATGAGGGTATTTGTAACCCCAATATATTATTTCAATTCCCAGTCAGACAATGGCACTATATACCAGTAGCAAAAATTTTGGGTGCACGTAACCCCAATATATTCTTTGAATTACCAGTCAGAAACTGGCACTATATGGCAGTAGCAAGAAATGAGGGTATTTGTAACCCCAATATATTCTTTGAATTCCCAGTCAGACAATGGCACTATATACCAGTAGCAAGAAATGAGGGTATTTATAACCCCAATATATTCTTTGAATTCCCAGTCAGACAATGGCACTATATGGCAGTAGCAAGAAATGAGGGTATTTATAACCCCAATATATTCTTTGAATTCCCAGTCAGACAACGGCACTATATAACAGTAGCAAAAATTGTGGTTGCACGTAACCCCAATATATTCTTTGAATTCCCAGTCAGACAATGGCACTATATGGCAGTAGCAAGAAATGAGGGTATTTGTAACCCCAATATATTCTTTGAATTACCAGTCAGAAACTGGCACTATATGGCAGTAGCAAGAAATGAGGGTATTTGTATCCCCAATATATTCTTTGAATTCCCAGTCAGACAATGGCACTATATACCAGTAGCAAGAAATGAGGGTATTTATAACCCCAATATATTCTTTGAATTACCAGCCAGAAACTGGCACTATATGGCAGTAGCAAGAAATGAGGGTATTTGTAACCCCAATATATTCTTTGAATTCCCAGTCAGACAATGGCACTATATACCAGTAGCAAGAAATGAGGGTATTTATAACCCCAATATATTCTTTGAATTCCCAGTCAGACAATGGCACTATATACCAGTAGCAAGAAATGAGGGTATTTATAACCCCAATATATTCTTTGAATTACCAGTCAGACAATGGCACTATATACCAGTAGCAAAAATTGTGGGTGCACGTAACCCCAATATATTCTTTGAATTACCAGTCAGACAATGGCACTATATACCAGTAGCAAGAAATGAGGGTATTTATAACCCCAATATATTCTTTGAATTCCCAGTCAGACAATGGCACTATATACCAGTAGCAAGAAATGAGGGTATTTATAACCCCAATATATTCTTTGAATTACCAGTCAAAAACTGGCACTATATTCCAGTAGCAAGAAATGAGGGTATTTGTAACCCCAATATATTCTTTCAATTCCCAATCAGACAATGGCACTATATGGCAGTAGCAAGAAATGAGGGTATTTATAACCCTAATATATTCTTTGAATTACCAGTCAGAAATTGGCACTATATGGCAGTAGCAAGAAATGAGGGTATTTATAACCCCAATATATTCTTTGAATTCCCAGTCAGACAATGGCACTATATACCAGTAGCAAGAAATGAGGGTATTTGTAACCCCAATATATTCTTTGAATTCCCAGTCAGACAATGGCACTATATAACAGTAGCAAAAATTGTGGGTGCACGTAACCCCAATATATTCTTTGAAATACCAGTCAAACTGGCACTATATACCAGTAGCAAGAAATAAGGGTATTTGTAACCCCAATATATTCTTTGAATTCCCAGTCAGACAATGGCACTATATACCAGTAGCAAGAAATGAGGGTATTTGTAACCCCAATATATTCTTTGTATTCCCAGTCAGACAATGGCACTATATACCAGTAGCAAGAAATGAGGGTATTTGTAACCCCAATATATTCTTTGAATTCCCAGTCAGACAATGGCACTATATACCAGTAGCAAGAAATGAGGGTATTTATAACCCCAATATATTCTTTGAATTCCCAGTCAGACAATGGCACAATATGGCAGTAGCAAGAAATGAGGGTATTTGTAACCCCAATATATTCTTTGAATTCCCAGTCAGACAATGGCACTATATACCAGTAGCAAGAAATGAGGGTATTTATAACCCCAATATATTCTTTGAATTACCAGTCAGAAACTGGCACTATATACCAGTAGCAAGAAATGAGGGTATTTATAACCCCAATATATTCTTTGAATTCCCAGTCAGACAATGGCACTATATACCAGTAGCAAGAAATGAAAGTATTTATAACCCCAATATATTCTTTGAGTTACCAGTCAGAAACTGGCACTATATGGCAGTAGCAAGAAATGAGGGTATTTGTAACCCCAATATATTCTTTGAATTCCCAGTCAGACAATGGCACTATATACCAGTAGCAAGAAATGAGGGTATTTGTAACCCCAATATATTCTTTGAATTTCCAGTCAGACAATGGCACTATATACCAGTAGCAAGAAATGAGGGTATTTGTAACCCCAATATATTCTTTGTATTCCCAGTCAGACAATGGCACTATATACCAGTAGCAAGAAATGAGGGTATTTGTAACCCCAATATATTCTTTGAATTCCCAGTCAGACAATGGCACTATATAACTGTAGCAAGAAATGAGGGTATTTGTAACCCCAATATATTCTTTGAATTCCCAGTCAGACAATGGCACTATATACCAGTAGCAAGAAATGAGGGTATTTGTAACCCCAATATATTCTTTGAATTACCAGTCAGAAACTGGCACTATATGGCAGTAGCAAGAAATGAGGGTATTTATAACCCCAATATATTCTTTGAATTCCCAGTCAGACAATGGCACTATATACCAGTAGCAAAAATTGTGGGTGCACGTAACTCCAATATATTCTTTGAATTACCAGTCAGAAACTGGCACTATATACCAGTAGCAAGAAATGAGGGTATTTGTAACCCCAATATATTATTTCAATTCCCAGTCAGACAATGGCACTATATACCAGTAGCAAAAATTTTGGGTGCACGTAACCCCAATATATTCTTTGAATTACCAGTCAGAAACTGGCACTATATGGCAGTAGCAAGAAATGAGGGTATTTGTAACCCCAATATATTCTTTGAATTCCCAGTCAGACAATGGCACAATATGGCAGTAGCAAGAAATGAGGGTATTTGTAACCCCAATATATTCTTTGAATTCCCAGTCAGACAATGGCACTATATACCAGTAGCAAGAAATGAGGGTATTTATAACCCCAATATATTCTTTGAATTCCCAGTCAGACAATGGCACTATATACCAGTAGCAAGAAATGAGGGTATTTATAACCCCAATATATTCTTTGAATTCCCAGTCAGACAATGGCACTATATACCAGTAGCAAGAAATGAAAGTATTTATAACCCCAATATATTCTTTGAGTTACCAGTCAGAAACTGGCACTATATGGCAGTAGCAAGAAATGAGGGTATTTGTAACCCCAATATATTCTTTGAATTCCCAGTCAGACAATGGCACTATATACCAGTAGCAAGAAATGAGGGTATTTATAACCCCAATATATTCTTTGAATTACCAGCCAGAAACTGGCACTATATGGCAGTAGCAAGAAATGAGGGTATTTGTAACCCCAATATATTCTTTGAATTCCCAGTCAGACAATGGCACTATATACCAGTAGCAAGAAATGAGGGTATTTGTAACCCCAATATATTCTTTCAATTCCCAGTCAGACAATGGCACTGTATACCAGTAGCAAAAATTGTGGGTGCACGTAACCCCAATATATTCTTTGAATTACCAGTCAGAAACTGGCACTATATGGCAGTAGCAAGAAATGAGGGTATTTGTAACCCCAATATATTCTTTGAATTCCCAGTCAGACAATGGCACTATATACCAGTAGCAAGAAATGAGGGTATTTATAACCCCAATATATTCTTTGAATTCCCAGTCAGACAATGGCACTATATACCAGTAGCAAGAAATGAGGGTATTTATAACCCCAATATATTCTTTGAATTACCAGTCAGAAACTGGCACTATATGGCAGTAGCAAGAAATGAGGGTATTTATAACCCCAATATATTCTTTGAATTTCCAGTCAGACAAGGGCACTATATACCAGTAGCAAGAAATGAGGGTATTTGTAACCTCAATATATTCTTTGAATTCCCAGTCAGACAATGGCACTATATACCAGTAGCAAGAAATGAGGGTATTTGTAACCCCAATATATTATTTCAATTCCCAGTCAGACAATGGCACTATATACCAGTAGCAAAAATTTTGGGTGCACGTAACCCCAATATATTCTTTGAATTACCAGTCAGAAACTGGCACTATATGGCAGTAGCAAGAAATGAGGGTATTTGTAACCCCAATATATTCTTTGAATTCCCAGTCAGACAATGGCACTATATACCAGTAGCAAGAAATGAGGGTATTTATAACCCCAATATATTCTTTGAATTCCCAGTCAGACAATGGCACTATATGGCAGTAGCAAGAAATGAGGGTATTTGTAACCCCAATATATTCTTTGAATTCCCAGTCAGACAATGGCACTATATACCAGTAGCAAGAAATGAGGGTATTTATAACCCCAATATATTCTTTGAATTACCAGTCAGATACTGGCACTATATACGAGTAGCAAGAAATGAGGGTATTTATAACCCCAATATATTCTTTGAATTCCCAGTCAGACAATGGCACTATATACCAGTAGCAAGAAATGAGGGTATTTATAACCCCAATATATTCTTTGAATTCCCAGTCAGACAATGGCACAATATGGCAGTAGCAAGAAATGAGGGTATTTGTAACCCCAATATATTCTTTGAATTCCCAGTCAGACAATGGCACTATATACCAGTAGCAAGAAATGAGGGTATTTATAACCCCAATATATTCTTTGAATTACCAGTCAGAAACTGGCACTATATACCAGTAGCAAGAAATGAGGGTATTTATAACCCCAATATATTCTTTGAATTCCCAGTCAGACAATGGCACTATATACCAGTAGCAAGAAATGAGGGTATTTATAACCCCAATATATTCTTTGAATTCCCAGTCAGACAATGGCACTATATACCAGTAGCAAGAAATGAAAGTATTTATAACCCCAATATATTCTTTGAGTTACCAGTCAGAAACTGGCACTATATGGCAGTAGCAAGAAATGAGGGTATTTGTAACCCCAATATATTCTTTGAATTCCCAGTCAGACAATGGCACTATATACCAGTAGCAAGAAATGAGGGTATTTGTAACCCCAATATATTCTTTCAATTCCCAGTCAGACAATGGCACTGTATACCAGTAGCAAAAATTGTGGGTGCACGTAACCCCAATATATTCTTTGAATTACCAGTCAGAAACTGGCACTATATGGCAGTAGCAAGAAATGAGGGTATTTGTAACCCCAATATATTCTTTGAATTCCCAGTCAGACAATGGCACTATATACCAGTAGCAAGAAATGAGGGTATTTATAACCCCAATATATTCTTTGAATTCCCAGTCAGACAATGGCACTATATACCAGTAGCAAGAAATGAGGGTATTTATAACCCCAATATATTATTTGAATTACCAGTCAGAAACTGGCACTATATGGCAGTAGCAAGAAATGAGGGTATTTATAACCCCAATATATTCTTTGAATTTCCAGTCAGACAATGGCACTATATACCAGTAGCAAGAAATGAGGGTATTTGTAACCCCAATATATTCTTTGAATTCCCAGTCAGACAATGGCACTATATACCAGTAGCAAGAAATGAGGGTATTTGTAACCCCAATATATTATTTCAATTCCCAGTCAGACAATGGCACTATATACCAGTAGCAAAAATTTTGGGTGCACGTAACCCCAATATATTCTTTGAATTACCAGTCAGAAACTGGCACTATATGGCAGTAGCAAGAAATGAGGGTATTTGTAACCCCAATATATTCTTTGAATTCCCAGTCAGACAATGGCACTATATACCAGTAGCAAGAAATGAGGGTATTTATAACCCCAATATATTCTTTGAATTCCCAGTCAGACAATGGCACTATATGGCAGTAGCAAGAAATGAGGGTATTTGTAACCCCAATATATTCTTTGAATTCCCAGTCAGACAATGGCACTATATACCAGTAGCAAGAAATGAGGGTATTTATAACCCCAATATATTCTTTGAATTACCAGTCAGATACTGGCACTATATACGAGTAGCAAGAAATGAGGGTATTTATAACCCCAATATATTCTTTGAATTCCCAGTCAGACAATGGCACTATATACCAGTAGCAAGAAATGAAAGTATTTATAACCCCAATATATTCTTTGAGTTACCAGTCAGAAACTGGCACTATATGGCAGTAGCAAGAAATGAGGGTATTTGTAACCCCAATATATTCTTTGAATTCCCAGTCAGACAATGGCACTATATACCAGTAGCAAGAAATGAGGGTATTTATAACCCCAATATATTCTTTGAATTACCAGCCAGAAACTGGCACTATATGGCAGTAGCAAGAAATGAGGGTATTTGTAACCCCAATATATTCTTTGAATTCCCAGTCAGACAATGGCACTATATACCAGTAGCAAGAAATGAGGGTATTTGTAACCCCAATATATTCTTTCAATTCCCAGTCAGACAATGGCACTGTATACCAGTAGCAAAAATTGTGGGTGCACGTAACCCCAATATATTCTTTGAATTACCAGTCAGAAACTGGCACTATATACCAGTAGCAAGAAATGAGGGTATTTATAACCCCAATATATTCTTTGAATTACCAGTCAGAAACTGGCACTATATGGCAGTATCAAGAAATGAGGGTATTTATAACCCCAATATATTCTTTGAATTACCAGTCAGAAACTGGCACTATATGGCAGTAGCAAGAAATGAGGGTATTTGTAACCCCAATATATTATTTCAATTCCCAGTCAGACAATGGCACTATATACCAGTAGCAAAAATTTTGGGTGCACGTAACCCCAATATATTCTTTGAATTACCAGTCAGAAACTGGCACTATATGGCAGTAGCAAGAAATGAGGGTATTTGTAACCCCAATATATTCTTTGAATTCCCAGTCAGACAATGGCACTATATACCAGTAGCAAGAAATGAGGGTATTTATAACCCCAATATATTCTTTGAATTCCCAGTCAGACAATGGCACTATATGGCAGTAGCAAGAAATGAGGGTATTTATAACCCCAATATATTCTTTGAATTCCCAGTCAGACAACGGCACTATATAACAGTAGCAAAAATTGTGGTTGCACGTAACCCCAATATATTCTTTGAATTCCCAGTCAGACAATGGCACTATATGGCAGTAGCAAGAAATGAGGGTATTTGTAACCCCAATATATTCTTTGAATTACCAGTCAGAAACTGGCACTATATGGCAGTAGCAAGAAATGAGGGTATTTGTATCCCCAATATATTCTTTGAATTCCCAGTCAGACAATGGCACTATATACCAGTAGCAAGAAATGAGGGTATTTATAACCCCAATATATTCTTTGAATTACCAGCCAGAAACTGGCACTATATGGCAGTAGCAAGAAATGAGGGTATTTGTAACCCCAATATATTCTTTGAATTCCCAGTCAGACAATGGCACTATATACCAGTAGCAAGAAATGAGGGTATTTATAACCCCAATATATTCTTTGAATTCCCAGTCAGACAATGGCACTATATACCAGTAGCAAGAAATGAGGGTATTTATAACCCCAATATATTCTTTGAATTACCAGTCAGAAACTGGCACTATATGGCAGTAGCAAGAAATGAGGGTATTTATAACCCCAATATATTCTTTGAATTCCCAGTCAGACAATGGCACTATATACCAGTAGCAAAAATTGTGGGTGCACGTAACCCCAATATATTCTTTGAATTACCAGTCAGACAATGGCACTATATACCAGTAGCAAGAAATGAGGGTATTTATAACCCCAATATATTCTTTGAATTCCCAGTCAGACAATGGCACTATATACCAGTAGCAAGAAATGAGGGTATTTATAACCCCAATATATTCTTTGAATTACCAGTCAAAAACTGGCACTATATTCCAGTAGCAAGAAATGAGGGTATTTGTAACCCCAATATATTCTTTCAATTCCCAATCAGACAATGGCACTATATGGCAGTAGCAAGAAATGAGGGTATTTATAACCCTAATATATTCTTTGAATTACCAGTCAGAAATTGGCACTATATGGCAGTAGCAAGAAATGAGGGTATTTATAACCCCAATATATTCTTTGAATTCCCAGTCAGACAATGGCACTATATACCAGTAGCAAGAAATGAGGGTATTTGTAACCCCAATATATTCTTTGAATTCCCAGTCAGACAATGGCACTATATAACAGTAGCAAAAATTGTGGGTGCACGTAACCCCAATATATTCTTTGAAATACCAGTCAAACTGGCACTATATACCAGTAGCAAGAAATAAGGGTATTTGTAACCCCAATATATTCTTTGAATTCCCAGTCAGACAATGGCACTATATACCAGGAGCAAGAAATGAGGGTATTTGTAACCCCAATATATTCTTTGAATTCCCAGTCAGACAATGGCACTATATACCAGTAGCAAAAATTGTGGGTGCACGTAACCCCAATATATTCTTTGAATTACCAGTCAGAAACTGGCACTATATACCAGTAGCAAGAAATGAGGGTATTTGTAACCCCAATATATTCTTTGAATTCCCAGTCAGACAATGGCACTATATACCAGTAGCAAGAAATGAGGGTATTAATAACCCCAATATATTCTTTGAATTCCCAGTCAGACAATGGCACGATATACCAGTAGCAAGAAATGAGGGTATTTATAACCCCAATATATTCTTTGAATTACCAGTCAGAAACTGGCACTATATGGCAGTAGCAAGAAATGAGGGTATTTGTAACCCCAATATATTCTTTGAATTCCCAGTCAGACAATGGCACTATATACCAGTAGCAAGAAATGAGGGTATTTGTAACCCCAATATATTCTTTCAATTCCCAGTCAGACAATGGCACTATATACCAGTAGCAAGAAATGAGGGTATTTATAACACCAATATATTCTTTGAATTACCAGTCAGAAACTGGCACTATATGGCAGTAGCAAGAAATGAGGGTATTTGTAACCCCAATATATTCTTTGAATTCCCAGTCAGACAATAGCACTATATACCAGTAGCAAGAAATGAGGGTATTTATAACCCCAATATATTCTTTGAATTCCCAGTCAGACAATGGCACTATATACCAGTAGCAAGAAATGAGGGTATTTGTAACCCCAATATATTCTTTGAATTCTCAGTCAGACAATGGCACTATATACCAGTAGCAAGAAATGAGGGTATTTGTAACCCCAATATATTCTTTGAATTTCCAGTCAGACAATGGCACTATATACCAGTAGCAAGAAATGAGGGTATTTGTAACCCCAATATATTCTTTGAATTCCCAGTCAGACAATGGCACTATATACCAGTAGCAAGAAATGAGGGTATTTGTAACCCCAATATATTCTTTGAATTCCCAGTCAGACAATGGCACTATATACCAGTAGCAAGAAATGAGGGTATTTGTAACCCCAATATATTCTTTGAATTCCCAGTCAGACAATGGCACTTTATACCAGTAGCAAGAAATGAGGGTATTTGTAACCCCAATATATTCTTTGAATTACCAGTCAGAAACTGGCACTATATGGCAGTAGCAAGAAATGAGGGTATTTATAACCCCAATATATTCTTTGAATTCCCAGTCAGACAATGGCACTATATACCAGTAGCAAAAATTGTGGGTGCACGTAACTCCAATATATTCTTTGAATTACCAGTCAGAAACTGGCACAATATACCAGTAGCAAGAAATGAGGGTATTTGTAACCCCAATATATTCTTTGAATTCCCAGTCAGACAATGGCACTATATACCAGTAGCAAGAAATGAGGGTATTTATAACCCCAATATATTCTTTGAATTCCCAGTCAGACAATGGCACTATATGGCAGTAGCAAGAAATGAGGGTATTTGTAACCCCAATATATTCTTTGAATTCCCAGTCAGACAATGGCACTATATACCAGTAGCAAGAAATGAGGGTATTTATAACCCCAATATATTCTTTGAATTACCAGTCAGAAACTGGCACTATATACCAGTAGCAAGAAATGAGGGTATTTATAACCCCAATATATTCTTTGAATTCCCAGTCAGACAATGGCACTATATACCAGTAGCAAGAAATGAGGGTATTTATAACCCCAATATATTCTTTGAATTACCAGCCAGAAACTGGCACTATATGGCAGTAGCAAGAAATGAGGGTATTTGTAACCCCAATATATTCTTTCAATTCCCAGTCAGACAATGGCACTGTATTCCAGTAGCAAAAATTGTGGGTGCACGTAACCCCAATATATTCTTTGAATTACCAGTCAGACAATGGCACTATATACCAGTAGCAAGAAATGAGGGTATTTATAACCCCAATATATTCTTTGAATTCCCAGTCAGACAATGGCACTATATACCAGTAGCAAGAAATGAGGGTATTTATAACCCCAATATATTCTTTGAATTACCAGTCAGAAACTGGCACTATATGGCAGTAGCAAGAAATGAGGGTATTTATAACCCCAATATATTCTTTGAATTCCCAGTCAGACAATGGCACTATATACCAGTAGCAAAAATTGTGGGTGCACGTAACTCCAATATATTCTTTGAATTACCAGTCAGAAACTGGCACTATATACCAGTAGCAAGAAATGAGGGTATTTGTAACCCCAATATATTCTTTGAATTCCCAGTCAGACAATGGCACTATATACCAGTAGCAAGAAATGAGGGTATTTGTAACCCCAATATATTCTTTCAATTCCCAGTCAGACAATGGCACTATATTCCAGTAGCAAGAAATGAGGGTATTTGTAACCCCAATATATTCTTTCAATTCCCAATCAGACAATGGCACTATATACCAGTAGCAAAAATTTTGGGTGCACGTAACTCCAATATATTCTTTGAATTACCAGTCAGAAACTGGCACTATATGGCAGTAGCAAGAAATGAGGGTATTTGTAACCCCAATATATTCTTTGAATTCCCAGTCAGACAATGGCACTATATACCAGTAGCAAGAAATGAGGGTATTTGTAACCACAAATATATTCTTTGAATTCCCAGTCAGACAATGGCACTATATACCAGTAGCAAAAATTGTGGGTGCACGTAACCCCAATATATTCTTTGAATTACCAGTCAGAAACTGGCACTATATGGCAGTAGCAAGAAATGAGGGTATTTATAACCCTAATATATTCTTTGAATTACCAGTCAGAAACTGGCACTATATGGCAGTAGCAAGAAATGAGGGTATGTATAACCCCAATATATTCTTTGAATTCCCAGTCAGACAATGGCACTATATACCAGTAGCAAGAAATGAGGGTATTTGTAACCCCAATATATTCTTTGAATTCCCAGTCAGACAATGGCACTATATAACAGTAGCAAAAATTGTGGGTGCACGTAACCCCAATATATTCTTTGAAATACCAGTCAAACTGGCACTATATACCAGTAGCAAGAAATAAGGGTATTTGTAACCCCAATATATTCTTTGAATTCCCAGTCAGACAATGGCACTATATACCAGGAGCAAGAAATGAGGGTATTTGTAACCCCAATATATTCTTTGAATTCCCAGTCAGACAATGGCACTATATACCAGTAGCAAAAATTGTGGGTGCACGTAACCCCAATATATTCTTTGAATTACCAGTCAGAAACTGGCAATATATACCAGTAGCAAGAAATGAGGGTTTTTGTAACCCCAATATATTCTTTGAATTCCCAGTCAGACAATGGCACTATATACCAGTAGCAAGAAATGAGGGTATTAATAACCCCAATATATTCTTTGAATTCCCATTCAGACAATGGCACGATATACCAGTAGCAAGAAATGAGGGTATTTGTAACCCCAATATATTCTTTGAATTCCCAGTCAGAAACTGGCACTATATGGCAGTAGCAAGAAATGAGGGTATTTGTAACCCCAATATATTCTTTGAATTCCCAGTCAGACAATGGCACTATATACCAGTAGCAAGAAATGAGGGTATTTGTAACCCCAATATATTCTTTGAATTTCCAGTCAGACAATGGCACTATATACCAGTAGCAAGAAATGAGGGTATTTGTAACCCCAATATATTCTTTGTATTCCCAGTCAGACAATGGCACTATATACCTGTAGCAAGAAATGAGGGTATTTGTAACCCCAATATATTCTTTGAATTCCCAGTCAGACAATGGCACTATATACCAGTAGCAAGAAATGAGGGTATTTGTAACCCCAATATATTCTTTGAATTCCCAGTCAGACAATGGCACTATATACCAGTAGCAAGAAATGAGGGTATTTGTAACCCCAATATATTCTTTGAATTACCAGTCAGAAACTGGCACTATATGGCAGTAGCAAGAAATGAGGGTATTTATAACCCCAATATATTCTTTGAATTCCCAGTCAGACAATGGCACTATATACCAGTAGCAAAAATTGTGGGTGCACGTAACTCCAATATATTCTTTGAATTACCAGTCAGAAACTGGCACTATATACCAGTAGCAAGAAATGAGGGTATTTATAACCCCAATATATTCTTTGAATTCCCAGTCAGACGATGGCACTATATACCAGTAGCAAGAAATGAGGGTATTTGTAACCCCAATATATTATTTCAATTCCCAGTCAGACAATGGCACTATATACCAGTAGCAAAAATTTTGGGTGCACGTAACCCCAATATATTCTTTGAATTACCAGTCAGAAACTGGCACTATATGGCAGTAGCAAGAAATGAGGGTATTTGTAACCCCAATATATTCTTTGAATTCCCAGTCAGACAATGGCACTATATACCAGTAGCAAGAAATGAGGGTATTTATAACCCCAATATATTCTTTGAATTCCCAGTCAGACAATGGCACAATATGGCAGTAGCAAGAAATGAGGGTATTTGTAACCCCAATATATTCTTTGAATTCTCAGTCAGACAATGGCACTATATACCAGTAGCAAGAAATGAGGGTATTTATAACCCCAATATATTCTTTGAATTCCCAGTCAGACAATGGCACAATATGGCAGTAGCAAGAAATGAGGGTATTTGTAACCCCAATATATTCTTTGAATTCCCAGTCAGACAATGGCACTATATACCAGTAGCAAGAAATGAGGGTATTTATAACCCCAATATATTCTTTGAATTACCAGTCAGAAACTGGCACTATATACCAGTAGCAAGAAATGAGGGTATTTATAACCCCAATATATTCTTTGAATTCCCAGTCAGACAATGGCACTATATACCAGTAGCAAGAAATGAGGGTATTTATAACCCCAATATATTCTTTGAATTTCCAGTCAGACAATGGCACTATATACCAGTAGCAAGAAATGAGGGTATTTGTAACCCCAATATATTCTTTGTATTCCCAGTCAGACAATGGCACTATATACCAGTAGCAAGAAATGAGGGTATTTGTAACCCCAATATATTCTTTGAATTCCCAGTCAGACAATGGCACTATATAACTGTAGCAAGAAATGAGGGTATTTGTAACCCCAATATATTCTTTGAATTCCCAGTCAGACAATGGCACTATATACCAGTAGCAAGAAATGAGGGTATTTGTAACCCCAATATATTCTTTGAATTCCCAGTCAGACAATGGCACTATATACCAGTAGCAAGAAATGAGGGTATTTGTAACCCCAATATATTCTTTGAATTACCAGTCAGAAACTGGCACTATATGGCAGTAGCAAGAAATGAGGGTATTTATAACCCCAATATATTCTTTGAATTCCCAGTCAGACAATGGCACTATATACCAGTAGCAAAAATTGTGGGTGCACGTAACTCCAATATATTCTTTGAATTACCAGTCAGAAACTGGCACTATATACCAGTAGCAAGAAATGAGGGTATTTGTAACCCCAATATATTCTTTGAATTCCCAGTCAGACGATGGCACTATATACCAGTAGCAAGAAATGAGGGTATTTGTAACCCCAATATATTATTTCAATTCCCAGTCAGACAATGGCACTATATACCAGTAGCAAAAATTTTGGGTGCACGTAACCCCAATATATTCTTTGAATTACCAGTCAGAAACTGGCACTATATGGCAGTAGCAAGAAATGAGGGTATTTGTAACCCCAATATATTCTTTGAATTCTCAGTCAGACAATGGCACTATATACCAGTAGCAAGAAATGAGGGTATTTATAACCCCAATATATTCTTTGAATTCCCAGTCAGACAATGGCACAATATGGCAGTAGCAAGAAATGAGGGTATTTGTAACCCCAATATATTCTTTGAATTCCCAGTCAGACAATGGCACTATATACCAGTAGCAAGAAATGAGGGTATTTATAACCCCAATATATTCTTTGAATTACCAGTCAGAAACTGGCACTATATACCAGTAGCAAGAAATGAGGGTATTTATAACCCCAATATATTCTTTGAATTCCCAGTCAGACAATGGCACTATATACCAGTAGCAAGAAATGAGGGTATTTATAACCCCAATATATTCTTTGAATTCCCAGTCAGACAATGGCACTATATACCAGTAGCAAGAAATGAAAGTATTTATAACCCCAATATATTCTTTGAGTTACCAGTCAGAAACTGGCACTATATGGCAGTAGCAAGAAATGAGGGTATTTGTAACCCCAATATATTCTTTGAATTCCCAGTCAGACAATGGCACTATATACCAGTAGCAAGAAATGAGGGTATTTGTAACCCCAATATATTCTTTGAATTTCCAGTCAGACAATGGCACTATATACCAGTAGCAAGAAATGAGGGTATTTGTAACCCCAATATATTCTTTGTATTCCCAGTCAGACAATGGCACTATATACCAGTAGCAAGAAATGAGGGTATTTGTAACCCCAATATATTCTTTGAATTCCCAGTCAGACAATGGCACTATATAACTGTAGCAAGAAATGAGGGTATTTGTAACCCCAATATATTCTTTGAATTCCCAGTCACACAATGGCACTATATACCAGTAGCAAGAAATGAGGGTATTTGTAACCCCAATATATTCTTTGAATTACCAGTCAGAAACTGGCACTATATGGCAGTAGCAAGAAATGAGGGTATTTATAACCCCAATATATTCTTTGAATTCCCAGTCAGACAATGGCACTATATACCAGTAGCAAAAATTGTGGGTGCACGTAACTCCAATATATTCTTTGAATTACCAGTCAGAAACTGGCACTATATACCAGTAGCAAGAAATGAGGGTATTTGTAACCCCAATATATTCTTTGAATTCCCAGTCAGACGATGGCACTATATACCAGTAGCAAGAAATGAGGGTATTTGTAACCCCAATATATTATTTCAATTCCCAGTCAGACAATGGCACTATATACCAGTAGCAAAAATTTTGGGTGCACGTAACCCCAATATATTCTTTGAATTACCAGTCAGAAACTGGCACTATATGGCAGTAGCAAGAAATGAGGGTATTTGTAACCCCAATATATTCTTTGAATTCTCAGTCAGACAATGGCACTATATACCAGTAGCAAGAAATGAGGGTATTTATAACCCCAATATATTCTTTGAATTCCCAGTCAGACAATGGCACAATATGGCAGTAGCAAGAAATGAGGGTATTTGTAACCCCAATATATTCTTTGAATTCCCAGTCAGACAATGGCACTATATACCAGTAGCAAGAAATGAGGGTATTTATAACCCCAATATATTCTTTGAATTACCAGTCAGAAACTGGCACTATATACCAGTAGCAAGAAATGAGGGTATTTATAACCCCAATATATTCTTTGAATTCCCAGTCAGACAATGGCACTATATACCAGTAGCAAGAAATGAAAGTATTTATAACCCCAATATATTCTTTGAGTTACCAGTCAGAAACTGGCACTATATGGCAGTAGCAAGAAATGAGGGTATTTGTAACCCCAATATATTCTTTGAATTCCCAGTCAGACAATGGCACTATATACCAGTAGCAAGAAATGAGGGTATTTATAACCCAATAATTCTTTGAATTACCAGCCAGAAACTGGCACTATATGGCAGTAGCAAGAAATGAGGGTATTTGTAACCCCAATATATTCTTTGAATTCCCAGTCAGACAATGGCACTATATACCAGTAGCAAGAAATGAGGGTATTTGTAACCCCAATATATTCTTTCAATTCCCAGTCAGACAATGGCACTGTATACCAGTAGCAAAAATTGTGGGTGCACGTAACCCCAATATATTCTTTGAATTACCAGTCAGAAACTGGCACTATATGGCAGTAGCAAGAAATGAGGGTATTTGTAACCCCAATATATTCTTTGAATTCCCAGTCAGACAATGGCACTATATACCAGTAGCAAGAAATGAGGGTATTTATAACCCCAATATATTCTTTGAATTCCCAGTCAGACAATGGCACTATATACCAGTAGCAAGAAATGAGGGTATTTATAACCCCAATATATTCTTTGAATTACCAGTCAGAAACTGGCACTATATGGCAGTAGCAAGAAATGAGGGTATTTATAACCCCAATATATTCTTTGAATTTCCAGTCAGACAAGGGCACTATATACCAGTAGCAAGAAATGAGGGTATTTGTAACCTCAATATATTCTTTGAATTCCCAGTCAGACAATGGCACTATATACCAGTAGCAAGAAATGAGGGTATTTGTAACCCAATATATTATTTCAATTCCCAGTCAGACAATGGCACTATATACCAGTAGCAAAAATTTTGGGTGCACGTAACCCCAATATATTCTTTGAATTACCAGTCAGAAACTGGCACTATATGGCAGTAGCAAGAAATGAGGGTATTTGTAACCCCAATATATTCTTTGAATTCCCAGTCAGACAATGGCACTATATACCAGTAGCAAGAAATGAGGGTATTTATAACCCCAATATATTCTTTGAATTCCCAGTCAGACAATGGCACTATATGGCAGTAGCAAGAAATGAGGGTATTTGTAACCCCAATATATTCTTTGAATTCCCAGTCAGACAATGGCACTATATACCAGTAGCAAGAAATGAGGGTATTTATAACCCCAATATATTCTTTGAATTACCAGTCAGATACTGGCACTATATACGAGTAGCAAGAAATGAGGGTATTTATAACCCCAATATATTCTTTGAATTCCCAGTCAGACAATGGCACTATATACCAGTAGCAAGAAATGAGGGTATTTATAACCCCAATATATTCTTTGAATTCCCAGTCAGACAATGGCACAATATGGCAGTAGCAAGAAATGAGGGTATTTGTAACCCCAATATATTCTTTGAATTCCCAGTCAGACAATGGCACTATATACCAGTAGCAAGAAATGAGGGTATTTATAACCCCAATATATTCTTTGAATTACCAGTCAGAAACTGGCACTATATACCAGTAGCAAGAAATGAGGGTATTTATAACCCCAATATATTCTTTGAATTCCCAGTCAGACAATGGCACTATATACCAGTAGCAAGAAATGAGGGTATTTATAACCCCAATATATTCTTTGAATTCCCAGTCAGACAATGGCACTATATACCAGTAGCAAGAAATGAAAGTATTTATAACCCCAATATATTCTTTGAGTTACCAGTCAGAAACTGGCACTATATGGCAGTAGCAAGAAATGAGGGTATTTGTAACCCCAATATATTCTTTGAATTCCCAGTCAGACAATGGCACTATATACCAGTAGCAAGAAATGAGGGTATTTATAACCCCAATATATTCTTTGAATTACCAGCCAGAAACTGGCACTATATGGCAGTAGCAAGAAATGAGGGTATTTGTAACCCCAATATATTCTTTGAATTCCCAGTCAGACAATGGCACTATATACCAGTAGCAAGAAATGAGGGTATTTGTAACCCCAATATATTCTTTCAATTCCCAGTCAGACAATGGCACTGTATACCAGTAGCAAAAATTGTGGGTGCACGTAACCCCAATATATTCTTTGAATTACCAGTCAGAAACTGGCACTATATGGCAGTAGCAAGAAATGAGGGTATTTGTAACCCCAATATATTCTTTGAATTCCCAGTCAGACAATGGCACTGTATACCAGTAGCAAAAATTGTGGGTGCACGTAACCCCAATATATTCTTTGAATTACCAGTCAGAAACTGGCACTATATGGCAGTAGCAAGAAATGAGGGTATTTATAACCCCAATATATTCTTTGAATTCCCAGTCAGACAATGGCACTATATACCAGTAGCAAGAAATGAGGGTATTTATAACCCCAATATATTCTTTGAATTACCAGTCAGATACTGGCACTATATACGAGTAGCAAGAAATGAGGGTATTTATAACCCCAATATATTCTTTGAATTCCCAGTCAGACAATGGCACTATATACCAGTAGCAAGAAATGAAAGTATTTATAACCCCAATATATTCTTTGAGTTACCAGTCAGAAACTGGCACTATATGGCAGTAGCAAGAAATGAGGGTATTTGTAACCCCAATATATTCTTTGAATTCCCAGTCAGACAATGGCACTATATACCAGTAGCAAGAAATGAGGGTATTTATAACCCCAATATATTCTTTGAATTCCCAGTCAGACAATGGCACTGTATACCAGTAGCAAAAATTGTGGGTGCACGTAACCCCAATATATTCTTTGAATTACCAGTCAGAAACTGGCACTATATACCAGTAGCAAGAAATGAGGGTATTTATAACCCCAATATATTCTTTGAATTCCCAGTCAGACAATGGCACTATATACCAGTAGCAAGAAATGAGGGTATTTATAACCCCAATATATTCTTTGAATTACCAGTCAGAAACTGGCACTATATGGCAGTAGCAAGAAATGAGGGTATTTATAACCCCAATATATTCTTTGAATTTCCAGTCAGACAATGGCACTATATACCAGTAGCAAGAAATGAGGGTATTTGTAACCCCAATATATTCTTTGAATTCCCAGTCAGACAATGGCACTATATACCAGTAGTAAGAAATGAGGGTATTTGTAACCCCAATATATTATTTCAATTCCCAGTCAGACAATGGCACTATATACCAGTAGCAAAAATTTTGGGTGCACGTAACCCCAATATATTCTTTGAATTACCAGTCAGAAACTGGCACTATATGGCAGTAGCAAGAAATGAGGGTATTTGTAACCCCAATATATTCTTTGAATTCCCAGTCAGACAATGGCACTATATACCAGTAGCAAGAAATGAGGGTATTTATAACCCCAATATATTCTTTGAATTCCCAGTCAGACAATGGCACTATATGGCAGTAGCAAGAAATGAGGGTATTTGTAACCCCAATATATTCTTTGAATTCCCAGTCAGACAATGGCACTATATACCAGTAGCAAGAAATGAGGGTATTTATAACCCCAATATATTCTTTGAATTCCCAGTCAGACAACGGCACTATATAACAGTAGCAAAAATTGTGGTTGCACGTAACCCCAATATATTCTTTGAATTCCCAGTCAGACAATGGCACTATATGGCAGTAGCAAGAAATGAGGGTATTTGTAACCCCAATATATTCTTTGAATTACCAGTCAGAAACTGGCACTATATACCAGTAGCAAGAAATGAGGGTATTTATAACCCCAATATATTCTTTGAATTCCCAGTCAGACAATGGCACTATATAACAGTAGCAAAAATTGTGGTTGCACGTAACCCCAATATATTCTTTGAATTCCCAGTCAGACAATGGCACTATATACCAGTAGCAAGAAATGAGGGTATTTATAACCCCAATATATTCTTTGAATTCCCAGTCAGACAATGGCACTATATACAAGTAGCAAGAAATGAAAGTATTTATAACCCCAATATATTCTTTGAGTTACCAGTCAGAAACTGGCACTATATGGCAGTAGCAAGAAATGAGGGTATTTGTATCCCCAATATATTCTTTGAATTCCCAGTCAGACAATGGCACTATATACCAGTAGCAAGAAATGAGGGTATTTATAACCCCAATATATTCTTTGAATTACCAGCCAGAAACTGGCACTATATGGCAGTAGCAAGAAATGAGGGTATTTGTAACCCCAATATATTCTTTGAATTCCCAGTCAGACAATGGCACTATATACCAGTAGCAAGAAATGAGGGTATTTATAACCCCAATATATTCTTTGAATTCCCAATCAGACAATGGCACTATATACCAGTAGCAAGAAATGAGGGTATTTATAACCCCAATATATTCTTTGAATTACCAGTCAGAAACTGGCACTATATGGCAGTAGCAAGAAATGAGGGTATTTATAACCCCAATATATTCTTTGAATTCCCAGTCAGACAATGGCACTATATACCAGTAGCAAAAATTGTGGGTGCACGTAACTCCAATATATTCTTTGAATTACCAGTCAGAAACTGGCACTATATACCAGTAGCAAGAAATGAGGGTATTTGTAACCCCAATATATTCTTTCAATTCCCAGTCAGACAATGGCACTATATTCCAGTAGCAAGAAATGAGGGTATTTGTAACCCCAATATATTCTTTCAATTCCCAATCAGACAATGGCACTATATGGCAGTAGCAAGAAATGAGGGTATTTATAACCCTAATATATTCTTTGAATTACCAGTCAGAAACTGGCACTATATGGCAGTAGCAAGAAATGAGGGTATTTATAACCCCAATATATTCTTTGAATTCCCAGTCAGACAATGGCACTATATACCAGTAGCAAGAAATGAGGGTATTTGTAACCCCAATATATTCTTTGAATTCCCAGTCAGACAATGGCACTATATAACAGTAGCAAAAATTGTGGGTGCACGTAACCCCAATATATTCTTTGAAATACCAGTCAAACTGGCACTATATACCAGTAGCAAGAAATAAGGGTATTTGTAACCCCAATATATTCTTTGAATTCCCAGTCAGACAATGGCACTATATACCAGGAGCAAGAAATGAGGGTATTTGTAACCCCAATATATTCTTTGAATTCCCAGTCAGACAATGGCACTATATACCAGTAGCAAAAATTGTGGGTGCACGTAACCCCAATATATTCTTTGAATTACCAGTCAGAAACTGGCACTATATACCAGTAGCAAGAAATGAGGGTATTTGTAACCCCAATATATTCTTTGAATTCCCAGTCAGACAATGGCACTATATACCAGTAGCAAGAAATGAGGGTATTAATAACCCCAATATATTCTTTGAATTCCCAGTCAGACAATGGCACTATATACCAGGAGCAAGAAATGAGGGTATTTGTAACCCCAATATATTCTTTGAATTCCCAGTCAGACAATGGCACTATATACCAGTAGCAAAAATTGTGGGTGCACGTAACCCCAATATATTCTTTGAATTACCAGTCAGAAACTGGCACTATATACCAGTAGCAAGAAATGAGGGTATTTGTAACCCCAATATATTCTTTGAATTCCCAGTCAGACAATGGCACTATATACCAGTAGCAAGAAATGAGGGTATTTATAACCCCAATATATTCTTTGAATTCCCAGTCAGACAACGGCACTATATAACAGTAGCAAAAATTGTGGTTGCACGTAACCCCAATATATTCTTTGAATTCCCAGTCAGACAATGGCACTATATGGCAGTAGCAAGAAATGAGGGTATTTGTAACCCCAATATATTCTTTGAATTACCAGTCAGAAACTGGCACTATATACCAGTAGCAAGAAATGAGGGTATTTATAACCCCAATATATTCTTTGAATTCCCAGTCAGACAATGGCACTATATAACAGTAGCAAAAATTGTGGTTGCACGTAACCCCAATATATTCTTTGAATTCCCAGTCAGACAATGGCACTATATACCAGTAGCAAGAAATGAGGGTATTTATAACCCCAATATATTCTTTGAATTCCCAGTCAGACAATGGCACTATATACAAGTAGCAAGAAATGAAAGTATTTATAACCCCAATATATTCTTTGAGTTACCAGTCAGAAACTGGCACTATATGGCAGTAGCAAGAAATGAGGGTATTTGTATCCCCAATATATTCTTTGAATTCCCAGTCAGACAATGGCACTATATACCAGTAGCAAGAAATGAGGGTATTTATAACCCCAATATATTCTTTGAATTACCAGCCAGAAACTGGCACTATATGGCAGTAGCAAGAAATGAGGGTATTTGTAACCCCAATATATTCTTTGAATTCCCAGTCAGACAATGGCACTATATACCAGTAGCAAGAAATGAGGGTATTTATAACCCCAATATATTCTTTGAATTCCCAGTCAGACAATGGCACTATATACCAGTAGCAAGAAATGAGGGTATTTATAACCCCAATATATTCTTTGAATTACCAGTCAGAAACTGGCACTATATGGCAGTAGCAAGAAATGAGGGTATTTATAACCCCAATATATTCTTTGAATTCCCAGTCAGACAATGGCACTATATACCAGTAGCAAAAATTGTGGGTACACGTAACTCCAATATATTCTTTGAATTACCAGTCAGAAACTGGCACTATATACCAGTAGCAAGAAATGAGGGTATTTGTAACCCCAATATATTCTTTGAATTCCCAGTCAGACAATGGCACTATATACCAGTAGCAAGAAATGAGGGTATTTGTAACCCCAATATATTCTTTCAATTCCCAGTCAGACAATGGCACTATATTCCAGTAGCAAGAAATGAGGGTATTTGTAACCCCAATATATTCTTTCAATTCCCAATCAGACAATGGCACTATATGGCAGTAGCAAGAAATGAGGGTATTTATAACCCTAATATATTCTTTGAATTACCAGTCAGACAATGGCACTATATACCAGTAGCAAGAAATGAGGGTATTTGTAACCCCAATATATTCTTTGAATTCCCAGTCAGACAATGGCACTATATAACAGTAGCAAAAATTGTGGGTGCACGTAACCCCAATATATTCTTTGAAATACCAGTCAAACTGGCACTATATACCAGTAGCAAGAAATAAGGGTATTTGTAACCCCAATATATTCTTTGAATTCCCAGTCAGACAATGGCACTATATACCAGGAGCAAGAAATGAGGGTATTTGTAACCCCAATATATTCTTTGAATTCCCAGTCAGACAATGGCACTATATACCAGTAGCAAAAATTGTGGGTGCACGTAACCCCAATATATTCTTTGAATTACCAGTCAGAAACTGGCACTATATACCAGTAGCAAGAAATGAGGGTATTTGTAACCCCAATATATTCTTTGAATTCCCAGTCAGACAATGGCACTATATACCAGTAGCAAGAAATGAGGGTATTAATAACCCCAATATATTCTTTGAATTCCCAGTCAGACAATGGCACGATATACCAGTAGCAAGAAATGAGGGTATTTATAACCCCAATATATTCTTTGAATTACCAGTCAGAAACTGGCACTATATGGCAGTAGCAAGAAATGAGGGTATTTGTAACCCCAATATATTCTTTGAATTCCCAGTCAGACAATGGCACTATATACCAGTAGCAAGAAATGAGGGTATTTGTAACCCCAATATATTCTTTCAATTCCCAGTCAGACAATGGCACTATATACCAGTAGCAAGAAATGAGGGTATTTATAACACCAATATATTCTTTGAATTACCAGTCAGAAACTGGCACTATATGGCAGTAGCAAGAAATGAGGGTATTTGTAACCCCAATATATTCTTTGAATTCCCAGTCAGACAATAGCACTATATACCAGTAGCAAGAAATGAGGGTATTTATAACCCCAATATATTCTTTGAATTCCCAGTCAGACAATGGCACTATATACCAGTAGCAAGAAATGAGGGTATTTGTAACCCCAATATATTCTTTGAATTCTCAGTCAGACAATGGCACTATATACCAGTAGCAAGAAATGAGGGTATTTGTAACCCCAATATATTCTTTGAATTTCCAGTCAGACAATGGCACTATATACCAGTAGCAAGAAATGAGGGTATTTGTAACCCCAATATATTCTTTGAATTCCCAGTCAGACAATGGCACTATATACCAGTAGCAAGAAATGAGGGTATTTGTAACCCCAATATATTCTTTGAATTCCCAGTCAGACAATGGCACTATATACCAGTAGCAAGAAATGAGGGTATTTGTAACCCCAATATATTCTTTGAATTCCCAGTCAGACAATGGCACTTTATACCAGTAGCAAGAAATGAGGGTATTTGTAACCCCAATATATTCTTTGAATTACCAGTCAGAAACTGGCACTATATGGCAGTAGCAAGAAATGAGGGTATTTATAACCCCAATATATTCTTTGAATTCCCAGTCAGACAATGGCACTATATACCAGTAGCAAAAATTGTGGGTGCACGTAACTCCAATATATTCTTTGAATTACCAGTCAGAAACTGGCACAATATACCAGTAGCAAGAAATGAGGGTATTTGTAACCCCAATATATTCTTTGAATTCCCAGTCAGACAATGGCACTATATACCAGTAGCAAGAAATGAGGGTATTTGTAACCCCAATATATTATTTCAATTCCCAGTCAGACAATGGCACTATATACCAGTAGCAAAAATTTTGGGTGCACGTAACCCCAATATATTCTTTGAATTACCAGTCAGAAACTGGCACTATACGGCAGTAGCAAGAAATGAGGGTATTTGTAACCCCAATATATTCTTTGAATTCCCAGTCAGACAATGGCACTATATACCAGTAGCAAGAAATGAGGGTATTTATAACCCCAATATATTCTTTGAATTCCCAGTCAGACAATGGCACTATATGGCAGTAGCAAGAAAAGAGGGTATTTGTAACCCCAATATATTCTTTGAATTCCCAGTCAGACAATGGCACTATATACCAGTAGCAAGAAATGAGGGTATTTATAACCCCAATATATTCTTTGAATTACCAGTCAGAAACTGGCACTATATACCAGTAGCAAGAAATGAGGGTATTTATAACCCCAATATATTCTTTGAATTCCCAGTCAGACAATGGCACTATATACCAGTAGCAAGAAATGAGGGTATTTATAACCCCAATATATTCTTTGAATTACCAGCCAGAAACTGGCACTATATGGCAGTAGCAAGAAATGAGGGTATTTGTAACCCCAATATATTCTTTCAATTCCCAGTCAGACAATGGCACTGTATTCCAGTAGCAAAAATTGTGGGTGCACGTAACCCCAATATATTCTTTGAATTACCAGTCAGAAACTGGCACTATATAGCAGTAGCAAGAAATGAGGGTATTTGTAACCCCAATATATTCTTTGAATTCCCAGTCAGACAATGGCACTATATACCAGTAGCAAGAAATGAGGGTATTTATAACCCCAATATATTCTTTGAATTCCCAGTCAGACAATGGCACTATATACCAGTAGCAAGAAATGAGGGTATTTATAACCCCAATATATTCTTTGAATTACCAGTCAGAAACTGGCACTATATGGCAGTAGCAAGAAATGAGGGTATTTATAACCCCAATATATTCTTTGAATTCCCAGTCAGACAATGGCACTATATACCAGTAGCAAAAATTGTGGGTGCACGTAACTCCAATATATTCTTTGAATTACCAGTCAGAAACTGGCACTATATACCAGTAGCAAGAAATGAGGGTATTTGTAACCCCAATATATTCTTTGAATTCCCTGTCAGACAATGGCACTATATACCAGTAGCAAGAAATGAGGGTATTTGTAACCCCAATATATTCTTTCAATTCCCAGTCAGACAATGGCACTATATTCCAGTAGCAAGAAATGAGGGTATTTGTAACCCCAATATATTCTTTCAATTCCCAATCAGACAATGGCACTATATACCAGTAGCAAAAATTTTGGGTGCACGTAACTCCAATATATTCTTTGAATTACCAGTCAGAAACTGGCACTATATGGCAGTAGCAAGAAATGAGGGTATTTGTAACCCCAATATATTCTTTGAATTCCCAGTCAGACAATGGCACTATATACCAGTAGCAAGAAATGAGGGTATTTGTAACCCCAATATATTCTTTGAATTCCCAGTCAGACAATGGCACTATATACCAGTAGCAAAAATTGTGGGTGCACGTAACCCCAATATATTCTTTGAATTACCAGTCAGAAACTGGCACTATATGGCAGTAGCAAGAAATGAGGGTATTTATAACCCTAATATATTCTTTGAATTACCAGTCAGAAACTGGCACTATATGGCAGTAGCAAGAAATGAGGGTATGTATAACCCCAATATATTCTTTGAATTCCCAGTCAGACAATGGCACTATATACCAGTAGCAAGAAATGAGGGTATTTGTAACCCCAATATATTCTTTGAATTCCCAGTCAGACAATGGCACTATATAACAGTAGCAAAAATTGTGGGTGCACGTAACCCCAATATATTCTTTGAAATACCAGTCAAACTGGCACTATATACCAGTAGCAAGAAATAAGGGTATTTGTAACCCCAATATATTCTTTGAATTCCCAGTCAGACAATGGCACTATATACCAGGAGCAAGAAATGAGGGTATTTGTAACCCCAATATATTCTTTGAATTCCCAGTCAGACAATGGCACTATATACCAGTAGCAAAAATTGTGGGTGCACGTAACCCCAATATATTCTTTGAATTACCAGTCAGAAACTGGCAATATATACCAGTAGCAAGAAATGAGGGTTTTTGTAACCCCAATATATTCTTTGAATTCCCAGTCAGACAATGGCACTATATACCAGTAGCAAGAAATGAGGGTATTAATAACCCCAATATATTCTTTGAATTCCCTTTCAGACAATGGCACGATATACCAGTAGCAAGAAATGAGGGTATTTGTAACCCCAATATATTCTTTGAATTCCCAGTCAGACAATGGCACTATATACCAGTAGCAAGAAATGAGGGTATTTGTAACCCCAATATATTCTTTCAATTCCCAGTCAGACAATGGCACTATATACCAGTAGCAAGAAATGAGGGTATTTATAACACCAATATATTCTTTGAATTACCAGTCAGAAACTGGCACTATATGGCAGTAGCAAGAAATGAGGGTATTTGTAACCCCAATATATTCTTTGAATTCCCAGTCAGACAATGGCACTATATACCAGTAGCAAGAAATGAGGGTATTTATAACCCCAATATATTCTTTGAATTCCCAGTCAGACAATGGCACTATATACCAGTAGCAAGAAATGAGGGTATTTGTAACCCCAATATATTCTTTGAATTCCCAGTCAGACAATGGCACTATATACCAGTAGCAAGAAATGAGGGTATTTGTAACCCCAATATATTCTTTGAATTTCCAGTCAGACAATGGCACTATATACCAGTAGCAAGAAATGAGGGTATTTGTAACCCCAATATATTCTTTGTATTCCCAGTCAGACAATGGCACTATATACCTGTAGCAAGAAATGAGGGTATTTGTAACCCCAATATATTCTTTGAATTCCCAGTCAGACAATGGCACTATATACCAGTAGCAAGAAATGAAAGTATTTATAACCCCAATATATTCTTTGAGTTACCAGTCAGAAACTGGCACTATATGGCAGTAGCAAGAAATGAGGGTATTTGTAACCCCAATATATTCTTTGAATTCCCAGTCAGACAATGGCACTATATACCAGTAGCAAGAAATGAGGGTATTTGTAACCCCAATATATTCTTTGAATTTCCAGTCAGACAATGGCACTATATACCAGTAGCAAGAAATGAGGGTATTTGTAACCCCAATATATTCTTTGAATTCCCAGTCAGACAATGGCACTATATAACTGTAGCAAGAAATGAGGGTATTTGTAACCCCAATATATTCTTTGAATTCCCAGTCACACAATGGCACTATATACCAGTAGCAAGAAATGAGGGTATTTGTAACCCCAATATATTCTTTGAATTACCAGTCAGAAACTGGCACTATATGGCAGTAGCAAGAAATGAGGGTATTTATAACCCCAATATATTCTTTGAATTCCCAGTCAGACAATGGCACTATATACCAGTAGCAAAAATTGTGGGTGCACGTAACTCCAATATATTCTTTGAATTACCAGTCAGAAACTGGCACTATATACCAGTAGCAAGAAATGAGGGTATTTGTAACCCCAATATATTCTTTGAATTCCAGTCAGACGATGGCACTATATACCAGTAGCAAGAAATGAGGGTATTTGTAACCCCAATATATTATTTCAATTCCCAGTCAGACAATGGCACTATATACCAGTAGCAAAAATTTTGGGTGCACGTAACCCCAATATATTCTTTGAATTACCAGTCAGAAACTGGCACTATATGGCAGTAGCAAGAAATGAGGGTATTTGTAACCCCAATATATTCTTTGAATTCTCAGTCAGACAATGGCACTATATACCAGTAGCAAGAAATGAGGGTATTTATAACCCCAATATATTCTTTGAATTCCCAGTCAGACAATGGCACAATATGGCAGTAGCAAGAAATGAGGGTATTTGTAACCCCAATATATTCTTTGAATTCCCAGTCAGACAATGGCACTATATACCAGTAGCAAGAAATGAGGGTATTTATAACCCCCCAATATATTCTTTGAATTACCAGTCAGAAACTGGCACTATATACCAGTAGCAAGAAATGAGGGTATTTATAACCCCAATATATTCTTTGAATTCCCAGTCAGACAATGGCACTATATACCAGTAGCAAGAAATGAAAGTATTTATAACCCCAATATATTCTTTGAGTTACCAGTCAGAAACTGGCACTATATGGCAGTAGCAAGAAATGAGGGTATTTGTAACCCCAATATATTCTTTGAATTCCCAGTCAGACAATGGCACTATATACCAGTAGCAAGAAATGAGGGTATTTATAACCCCAATATATTCTTTGAATTACCAGCCAGAAACTGGCACTATATGGCAGTAGCAAGAAATGAGGGTATTTGTAACCCCAATATATTCTTTGAATTCCCAGTCAGACAATGGCACTATATACCAGTAGCAAGAAATGAGGGTATTTGTAACCCCAATATATTCTTTCAATTCCCAGTCAGACAATGGCACTGTATACCAGTAGCAAAAATTGTGGGTGCACGTAACCCCAATATATTCTTTGAATTACCAGTCAGAAACTGGCACTATATGGCAGTAGCAAGAAATGAGGGTATTTGTAACCCCAATATATTCTTTGAATTCCCAGTCAGACAATGGCACTATATACCAGTAGCAAGAAATGAGGGTATTTATAACCCCAATATATTCTTTGAATTCCCAGTCAGACAATGGCACTATATACCAGTAGCAAGAAATGAGGGTATTTATAACCCCAATATATTCTTTGAATTACCAGTCAGAAACTGGCACTATATGGCAGTAGCAAGAAATGAGGGTATTTATAACCCCAATATATTCTTTGAATTTCCAGTCAGACAAGGGCACTATATACCAGTAGCAAGAAATGAGGGTATTTGTAACCTCAATATATTCTTTGAATTCCCAGTCAGACAATGGCACTATATACCAGTAGCAAGAAATGAGGGTATTTGTAACCCCAATATATTATTTCAATTCCCAGTCAGACAATGGCACTATATACCAGTAGCAAAAATTTTGGGTGCACGTAACCCCAATATATTCTTTGAATTACCAGTCAGAAACTGGCACTATATGGCAGTAGCAAGAAATGAGGGTATTTGTAACCCCAATATATTCTTTGAATTCCCAGTCAGACAATGGCACTATATACCAGTAGCAAGAAATGAGGGTATTTATAACCCCAATATATTCTTTGAATTCCCAGTCAGACAATGGCACTATATGGCAGTAGCAAGAAATGAGGGTATTTGTAACCCCAATATATTCTTTGAATTCCCAGTCAGACAATGGCACTATATACCAGTAGCAAGAAATGAGGGTATTTATAACCCCAATATATTCTTTGAATTCCCAGTCAGACAATGGCACAATATGGCAGTAGCAAGAAATGAGGGTATTTGTAACCCCAATATATTCTTTGAATTCCCAGTCAGACAATGGCACTATATACCAGTAGCAAGAAATGAGGGTATTTATAACCCCAATATATTCTTTGAATTACCAGTCAGAAACTGGCACTATATACCAGTAGCAAGAAATGAGGGTATTTATAACCCCAATATATTCTTTGAATTCCCAGTCAGACAATGGCACTATATACCAGTAGCAAGAAATGAGGGTATTTATAACCCCAATATATTCTTTGAATTCCCAGTCAGACAATGGCACTATATACCAGTAGCAAGAAATGAGGGTATTTATAACCCCAATATATTCTTTGAATTCCCAGTCAGACAATGGCACTATATACCAGTAGCAAGAAATGAAAGTATTTATAACCCCAATATATTCTTTGAGTTACCAGTCAGAAACTGGCACTATATGGCAGTAGCAAGAAATGAGGGTATTTGTAACCCCAATATATTCTTTGAATTCCCAGTCAGACAATGGCACTATATACCAGTAGCAAGAAATGAGGGTATTTATAACCCCAATATATTCTTTGAATTACCAGCCAGAAACTGGCACTATATGGCAGTAGCAAGAAATGAGGGTATTTGTAACCCCAATATATTCTTTGAATTCCCAGTCAGACAATGGCACTATATACCAGTAGCAAGAAATGAGGGTATTTGTAACCCCAATATATTCTTTCAATTCCCAGTCAGACAATGGCACTGTATACCAGTAGCAAAAATTGTGGGTGCACGTAACCCCAATATATTCTTTGAATTACCAGTCAGAAACTGGCACTATATGGCAGTAGCAAGAAATGAGGGTATTTGTAACCCCAATATATTCTTTGAATTCCCAGTCAGACAATGGCACTATATACCAGTAGCAAGAAATGAGGGTATTTATAACCCCAATATATTCTTTGAATTCCCAGTCAGACAATGGCACTATATACCAGTAGCAAGAAATGAGGGTATTTATAACCCCAATATATTATTTGAATTACCAGTCAGAAACTGGCACTATATGGCAGTAGCAAGAAATGAGGGTATTTATAACCCCAATATATTCTTTGAATTTCCAGTCAGACAATGGCACTATATACCAGTAGCAAGAAATGAGGGTATTTGTAACCCCAATATATTCTTTGAATTCCCAGTCAGACAATGGCACTATATACCAGTAGCAAGAAATGAGGGTATTTGTAACCCCAATATATTATTTCAATTCCCAGTCAGACAATGGCACTATATACCAGTAGCAAAAATTTTGGGTGCACGTAACCCCAATATATTCTTTGAATTACCAGTCAGAAACTGGCACTATATGGCAGTAGCAAGAAATGAGGGTATTTGTAACCCCAATATATTCTTTGAATTCCCAGTCAGACAATGGCACTATATACCAGTAGCAAGAAATGAGGGTATTTATAACCCCAATATATTCTTTGAATTCCCAGTCAGACAATGGCACTATATGGCAGTAGCAAGAAATGAGGGTATTTGTAACCCCAATATATTCTTTGAATTCCCAGTCAGACAATGGCACTATATACCAGTAGCAAGAAATGAGGGTATTTATAACCCCAATATATTCTTTGAATTACCAGTCAGATACTGGCACTATATACGAGTAGCAAGAAATGAGGGTATTTATAACCCCAATATATTCTTTGAATTCCCAGTCAGACAATGGCACTATATACCAGTAGCAAGAAATGAAAGTATTTATAACCCCAATATATTCTTTGAGTTACCAGTCAGAAACTGGCACTATATGGCAGTAGCAAGAAATGAGGGTATTTGTAACCCCAATATATTCTTTGAATTCCCAGTCAGACAATGGCACTATATACCAGTAGCAAGAAATGAGGGTATTTATAACCCCAATATATTCTTTGAATTACCAGCCAGAAACTGGCACTATATGGCAGTAGCAAGAAATGAGGGTATTTGTAACCCCAATATATTCTTTGAATTCCCAGTCAGACAATGGCACTATATACCAGTAGCAAGAAATGAGGGTATTTGTAACCCCAATATATTCTTTCAATTCCCAGTCAGACAATGGCACTGTATACCAGTAGCAAAAATTGTGGGTGCACGTAACCCCAATATATTCTTTGAATTACCAGTCAGAAACTGGCACTATATACCAGTAGCAAGAAATGAGGGTATTTATAACCCCAATATATTCTTTGAATTCCCAGTCAGACAATGGCACTATATACCAGTAGCAAGAAATGAGGGTATTTATAACCCCAATATATTCTTTGAATTACCAGTCAGAAACTGGCACTATATGGCAGTAGCAAGAAATGAGGGTATTTATAACCCCAATATATTCTTTGAATTTCCAGTCAGACAATGGCACTATATACCAGTAGCAAGAAATGAGGGTATTTGTAACCCCAATATATTCTTTGAATTCCCAGTCAGACAATGGCACTATATACCAGTAGTAAGAAATGAGGGTATTTGTAACCCCAATATATTATTTCAATTCCCAGTCAGACAATGGCACTATATACCAGTAGCAAAAATTTTGGGTGCACGTAACCCCAATATATTCTTTGAATTACCAGTCAGAAACTGGCACTATATGGCAGTAGCAAGAAATGAGGGTATTTGTAACCCCAATATATTCTTTGAATTCCCAGTCAGACAATGGCACTATATACCAGTAGCAAGAAATGAGGGTATTTATAACCCCAATATATTCTTTGAATTCCCAGTCAGACAATGGCACTATATGGCAGTAGCAAGAAATGAGGGTATTTGTAACCCCAATATATTCTTTGAATTCCCAGTCAGACAATGGCACTATATACCAGTAGCAAGAAATGAGGGTATTTGTAACCCCAATATATTCTTTCAATTCCCAGTCAGACAATGGCACTGTATACCAGTAGCAAAAATTGTGGGTGCACGTAACCCAATATATTCTTTGAATTACCAGTCAGAAACTGGCACTATATGGCAGTAGCAAGAAATGAGGGTATTTGTAACCCCAATATATTCTTTGAATTCCCAGTCAGACAATGGCACTATATACCAGTAGCAAGAAATGAGGGTATTTATAACCCCAATATATTCTTTGAATTCCCAGTCAGACAATGGCACTATATACCAGTAGCAAGAAATGAGGGTATTTATAACCCCAATATATTCTTTGAATTACCAGTCAGAAACTGGCACTATATGGCAGTAGCAAGAAATGAGGGTATTTATAACCCCAATATATTCTTTGAATTTCCAGTCAGACAAGGGAACTATATACCAGTAGCAAGAAATGAGGGTATTTGTAACCTCAATATATTCTTTGAATTCCCAGTCAGACAATGGCACTATATACCAGTAGCAAGAAATGAGGGTATTTGTAACCCCAATATATTATTTCAATTCCCAGTCAGACAATGGCACTATATACCAGTAGCAAAAATTTTGGGTGCACGTAACCCCAATATATTCTTTGAATTACCAGTCAGAAACTGGCACTATATGGCAGTAGCAAGAAATGAGGGTATTTGTAACCCCAATATATTCTTTGAATTCCCAGTCAGACAATGGCACTATATACCAGTAGCAAGAAATGAGGGTATTTATAACCCCAATATATTCTTTGAATTCCCAGTCAGACAATGGCACTATATGGCAGTAGCAAGAAATGAGGGTATTTGTAACCCCAATATATTCTTTGAATTCCCAGTCAGACAATGGCACTATATACCAGTAGCAAGAAATGAGGGTATTTATAACCCCAATATATTCTTTGAATTCCCAGTCAGACAATGGCACAATATGGCAGTAGCAAGAAATGAGGGTATTTGTAACCCCAATATATTCTTTGAATTCCCAGTCAGACAATGGCACTATATACCAGTAGCAAGAAATGAGGGTATTTATAACCCCAATATATTCTTTGAATTACCAGTCAGAAACTGGCACTATATACCAGTAGCAAGAAATGAGGGTATTTATAACCCCAATATATTCTTTGAATTCCCAGTCAGACAATGGCACTATATACCAGTAGCAAGAAATGAGGGTATTTATAACCCCAATATATTCTTTGAATTCCCAGTCAGACAATGGCACTATATACCAGTAGCAAGAAATGAGGGTATTTATAACCCCAATATATTCTTTGAATTCCCAGTCAGACAATGGCACTATATACCAGTAGCAAGAAATGAAAGTATTTATAACCCCAATATATTCTTTGAGTTACCAGTCAGAAACTGGCACTATATGGCAGTAGCAAGAAATGAGGGTATTTGTAACCCCAATATATTCTTTGAATTCCCAGTCAGACAATGGCACTATATACCAGTAGCAAGAAATGAGGGTATTTATAACCCCAATATATTCTTTGAATTACCAGCCAGAAACTGGCACTATATGGCAGTAGCAAGAAATGAGGGTATTTGTAACCCCAATATATTCTTTGAATTCCCAGTCAGACAATGGCACTATATACCAGTAGCAAGAAATGAGGGTATTTGTAACCCCAATATATTCTTTCAATTCCCAGTCAGACAATGGCACTGTATACCAGTAGCAAAAATTGTGGGTGCACGTAACCCCAATATATTCTTTGAATTACCAGTCAGAAACTGGCACTATATGGCAGTAGCAAGAAATGAGGGTATTTGTAACCCCAATATATTCTTTGAATTCCCAGTCAGACAATGGCACTATATACCAGTAGCAAGAAATGAGGGTATTTATAACCCCAATATATTCTTTGAATTCCCAGTCAGACAATGGCACTATATACCAGTAGCAAGAAATGAGGGTATTTATAACCCCAATATATTATTTGAATTACCAGTCAGAAACTGGCACTATATGGCAGTAGCAAGAAATGAGGGTATTTATAACCCCAATATATTCTTTGAATTTCCAGTCAGACAATGGCACTATATACCAGTAGCAAGAAATGAGGGTATTTGTAACCCCAATATATTCTTTGAATTCCCAGTCAGACAATGGCACTATATACCAGTAGCAAGAAATGAGGGTATTTGTAACCCCAATATATTATTTCAATTCCCAGTCAGACAATGGCACTATATACCAGTAGCAAAAATTTTGGGTGCACGTAACCCCAATATATTCTTTGAATTACCAGTCAGAAACTGGCACTATATGGCAGTAGCAAGAAATGAGGGTATTTGTAACCCCAATATATTCTTTGAATTCCCAGTCAGACAATGGCACTATATACCAGTAGCAAGAAATGAGGGTATTTATAACCCCAATATATTCTTTGAATTCCCAGTCAGACAATGGCACTATATGGCAGTAGCAAGAAATGAGGGTATTTGTAACCCCAATATATTCTTTGAATTCCCAGTCAGACAATGGCACTATATACCAGTAGCAAGAAATGAGGGTATTTATAACCCCAATATATTCTTTGAATTACCAGTCAGATACTGGCACTATATACGAGTAGCAAGAAATGAGGGTATTTATAACCCCAATATATTCTTTGAATTCCCAGTCAGACAATGGCACTATATACCAGTAGCAAGAAATGAAAGTATTTATAACCCCAATATATTCTTTGAGTTACCAGTCAGAAACTGGCACTATATGGCAGTAGCAAGAAATGAGGGTATTTGTAACCCCAATATATTCTTTGAATTCCCAGTCAGACAATGGCACTATATACCAGTAGCAAGAAATGAGGGTATTTATAACCCCAATATATTCTTTGAATTACCAGCCAGAAACTGGCACTATATGGCAGTAGCAAGAAATGAGGGTATTTGTAACCCCAATATATTCTTTGAATTCCCAGTCAGACAATGGCACTATATACCAGTAGCAAGAAATGAGGGTATTTGTAACCCCAATATATTCTTTCAATTCCCAGTCAGACAATGGCACTGTATACCAGTAGCAAAAATTGTGGGTGCACGTAACCCCAATATATTCTTTGAATTACCAGTCAGAAACTGGCACTATATACCAGTAGCAAGAAATGAGGGTATTTATAACCCCAATATATTCTTTGAATTCCCAGTCAGACAATGGCACTATATACCAGTAGCAAGAAATGAGGGTATTTATAACCCCAATATATTCTTTGAATTACCAGTCAGAAACTGGCACTATATGGCAGTAGCAAGAAATGAGGGTATTTATAACCCCAATATATTCTTTGAATTTCCAGTCAGACAATGGCACTATATACCAGTAGCAAGAAATGAGGGTATTTGTAACCCCAATATATTCTTTGAATTCCCAGTCAGACAATGGCACTATATACCAGTAGTAAGAAATGAGGGTATTTGTAACCCCAATATATTATTTCAATTCCCAGTCAGACAATGGCACTATATACCAGTAGCAAAAATTTTGGGTGCACGTAACCCCAATATATTCTTTGAATTACCAGTCAGAAACTGGCACTATATGGCAGTAGCAAGAAATGAGGGTATTTGTAACCCCAATATATTCTTTGAATTCCCAGTCAGACAATGGCACTATATACCAGTAGCAAGAAATGAGGGTATTTATAACCCCAATATATTCTTTGAATTCCCAGTCAGACAATGGCACTATATGGCAGTAGCAAGAAATGAGGGTATTTGTAACCCCAATATATTCTTTGAATTCCCAGTCAGACAATGGCACTATATACCAGTAGCAAGAAATGAGGGTATTTATAACCCCAATATATTCTTTGAATTCCCAGTCAGACAACGGCACTATATAACAGTAGCAAAAATTGTGGTTGCACGTAACCCCAATATATTCTTTGAATTCCCAGTCAGACAATGGCACTATATGGCAGTAGCAAGAAATGAGGGTATTTGTAACCCCAATATATTCTTTGAATTACCAGTCAGAAACTGGCACTATATACCAGTAGCAAGAAATGAGGGTATTTATAACCCCAATATATTCTTTGAATTCCCAGTCAGACAATGGCACTATATAACAGTAGCAAAAATTGTGGTTGCACGTAACCCCAATATATTCTTTGAATTCCCAGTCAGACAATGGCACTATATACCAGTAGCAAGAAATGAGGGTATTTATAACCCCAATATATTCTTTGAATTCCCAGTCAGACAATGGCACTATATACAAGTAGCAAGAAATGAAAGTATTTATAACCCCAATATATTCTTTGAGTTACCAGTCAGAAACTGGCACTATATGGCAGTAGCAAGAAATGAGGGTATTTGTATCCCCAATATATTCTTTGAATTCCCAGTTAGACAATGGCACTATATACCAGTAGCAAGAAATGAGGGTATTTATAACCCCAATATATTCTTTGAATTACCAGCCAGAAACTGGCACTATATGGCAGTAGCAAGAAATGAGGGTATTTGTAACCCCAGTATATTCTTTGAATTCCCAGTCAGACAATGGCACTATATACCAGTAGCAAGAAATGAGGGTATTTATAACCCCAATATATTCTTTGAATTCCCAGTCAGACAATGGCACTATATACCAGTAGCAAGAAATGAGGGTATTTATAACCCCAATATATTCTTTGAATTACCAGTCAGAAACTGGCACTATATGGCAGTAGCAAGAAATGAGGGTATTTATAACCCCAATATATTCTTTGAATTCCCAGTCAGACAATGGCACTATATACCAGTAGCAAAAATTGTGGGTGCACGTAACTCCAATATATTCTTTGAATTACCAGTCAGAAACTGGCACTATATACCAGTAGCAAGAAATGAGGGTATTTGTAACCCCAATATATTCTTTCAATTCCCAGTCAGACAATGGCACTATATTCCAGTAGCAAGAAATGAGGGTATTTGTAACCCCAATATATTCTTTCAATTCCCAATCAGACAATGGCACTATATGGCAGTAGCAAGAAATGAGGGTATTTATAACCCTAATATATTCTTTGAATTCCCAGTCAGACAATGGCACTATATACCAGTAGCAAAAATTGTGGGTGCACGTAACCCCAATATATTCTTTGAATTACCAGTCAGAAACTGGCACTATATACCAGTAGCAAGAAATGAGGGTATTTGTAACCCCAATATATTCTTTGAATTCCCAGTCAGACAATGGCACTATATACCAGTAGCAAGAAATGAGGGTATTAATAACCCCAATATATTCTTTGAATTCCCAGTCAGACAATGGCACTATATACCAGGAGCAAGAAATGAGGGTATTTGTAACCCCAATATATTCTTTGAATTCCCAGTCAGACAATGGCACTATATACCAGTAGCAAAAATTGTGGGTGCACGTAACCCCAATATATTCTTTGAATTACCAGTCAGAAACTGGCACTATATACCAGTAGCAAGAAATGAGGGTATTTGTAACCCCAATATATTCTTTGAATTCCCAGTCAGACAATGGCACTATATACCAGTAGCAAGAAATGAGGGTATTTATAACCCCAATATATTCTTTGAATTACCAGTCAGAAACTGGCACTATATACCAGTAGCAAGAAATGAGGGTATTTATAACCCCAATATATTCTTTGAATTCCCAGTCAGACAATGGCACTATATACCAGTAGCAAGAAATGAGGGTATTTATAACCCCAATATATTCTTTGAATTCCCAGTCAGACAATGGCACTATATACCAGTAGCAAGAAATGAGGGTATTTATAACCCCAATATATTCTTTGAATTCCCAGTCAGACAATGGCACTATATACCAGTAGCAAGAAATGAAAGTATTTATAACCCCAATATATTCTTTGAGTTACCAGTCAGAAACTGGCACTATATGGCAGTAGCAAGAAATGAGGGTATTTGTAACCCCAATATATTCTTTGAATTCCCAGTCAGACAATGGCACTATATACCAGTAGCAAGAAATGAGGGTATTTATAACCCCAATATATTCTTTGAATTACCAGCCAGAAACTGGCACTATATGGCAGTAGCAAGAAATGAGGGTATTTGTAACCCCAATATATTCTTTGAATTCCCAGTCAGACAATGGCACTATATACCAGTAGCAAGAAATGAGGGTATTTGTAACCCCAATATATTCTTTCAATTCCCAGTCAGACAATGGCACTGTATACCAGTAGCAAAAATTGTGGGTGCACGTAACCCCAATATATTCTTTGAATTACCAGTCAGAAACTGGCACTATATGGCAGTAGCAAGAAATGAGGGTATTTGTAACCCCAATATATTCTTTGAATTCCCAGTCAGACAATGGCACTATATACCAGTAGCAAGAAATGAGGGTATTTATAACCCCAATATATTCTTTGAATTCCCAGTCAGACAATGGCACTATATACCAGTAGCAAGAAATGAGGGTATTTATAACCCCAATATATTATTTGAATTACCAGTCAGAAACTGGCACTATATGGCAGTAGCAAGAAATGAGGGTATTTATAACCCCAATATATTCTTTGAATTTCCAGTCAGACAATGGCACTATATACCAGTAGCAAGAAATGAGGGTATTTGTAACCCCAATATATTCTTTGAATTCCCAGTCAGACAATGGCACTATATACCAGTAGCAAGAAATGAGGGTATTTGTAACCCCAATATATTATTTCAATTCCCAGTCAGACAATGGCACTATATACCAGTAGCAAAAATTTTGGGTGCACGTAACCCCAATATATTCTTTGAATTACCAGTCAGAAACTGGCACTATATGGCAGTAGCAAGAAATGAGGGTATTTGTAACCCCAATATATTCTTTGAATTCCCAGTCAGACAATGGCACTATATACCAGTAGCAAGAAATGAGGGTATTTATAACCCCAATATATTCTTTGAATTCCCAGTCAGACAATGGCACTATATGGCAGTAGCAAGAAATGAGGGTATTTGTAACCCCAATATATTCTTTGAATTCCCAGTCAGACAATGGCACTATATACCAGTAGCAAGAAATGAGGGTATTTATAACCCCAATATATTCTTTGAATTACCAGTCAGATACTGGCACTATATACGAGTAGCAAGAAATGAGGGTATTTATAACCCCAATATATTCTTTGAATTCCCAGTCAGACAATGGCACTATATACCAGTAGCAAGAAATGAAAGTATTTATAACCCCAATATATTCTTTGAGTTACCAGTCAGAAACTGGCACTATATGGCAGTAGCAAGAAATGAGGGTATTTGTAACCCCAATATATTCTTTGAATTCCCAGTCAGACAATGGCACTATATACCAGTAGCAAGAAATGAGGGTATTTATAACCCCAATATATTCTTTGAATTACCAGCCAGAAACTGGCACTATATGGCAGTAGCAAGAAATGAGGGTATTTGTAACCCCAATATATTCTTTGAATTCCCAGTCAGACAATGGCACTATATACCAGTAGCAAGAAATGAGGGTATTTGTAACCCCAATATATTCTTTCAATTCCCAGTCAGACAATGGCACTGTATACCAGTAGCAAAAATTGTGGGTGCACGTAACCCCAATATATTCTTTGAATTACCAGTCAGAAACTGGCACTATATACCAGTAGCAAGAAATGAGGGTATTTATAACCCCAATATATTCTTTGAATTCCCAGTCAGACAATGGCACTATATACCAGTAGCAAGAAATGAGGGTATTTATAACCCCAATATATTCTTTGAATTACCAGTCAGAAACTGGCACTATATGGCAGTAGCAAGAAATGAGGGTATTTATAACCCCAATATATTCTTTGAATTTCCAGTCAGACAATGGCACTATATACCAGTAGCAAGAAATGAGGGTATTTGTAACCCCAATATATTCTTTGAATTCCCAGTCAGACAATGGCACTATATACCAGTAGTAAGAAATGAGGGTATTTGTAACCCCAATATATTATTTCAATTCCCAGTCAGACAATGGCACTATATACCAGTAGCAAAAATTTTGGGTGCACGTAACCCCAATATATTCTTTGAATTACCAGTCAGAAACTGGCACTATATGGCAGTAGCAAGAAATGAGGGTATTTGTAACCCCAATATATTCTTTGAATTCCCAGTCAGACAATGGCACTATATACCAGTAGCAAGAAATGAGGGTATTTATAACCCCAATATATTCTTTGAATTCCCAGTCAGACAATGGCACTATATGGCAGTAGCAAGAAATGAGGGTATTTGTAACCCCAATATATTCTTTGAATTCCCAGTCAGACAATGGCACTATATACCAGTAGCAAGAAATGAGGGTATTTATAACCCCAATATATTCTTTGAATTCCCAGTCAGACAACGGCACTATATAACAGTAGCAAAAATTGTGGTTGCACGTAACCCCAATATATTCTTTGAATTCCCAGTCAGACAATGGCACTATATGGCAGTAGCAAGAAATGAGGGTATTTGTAACCCCAATATATTCTTTGAATTACCAGTCAGAAACTGGCACTATATACCAGTAGCAAGAAATGAGGGTATTTATAACCCCAATATATTCTTTGAATTCCCAGTCAGACAATGGCACTATATAACAGTAGCAAAAATTGTGGTTGCACGTAACCCCAATATATTCTTTGAATTCCCAGTCAGACAATGGCACTATATACCAGTAGCAAGAAATGAGGGTATTTATAACCCCAATATATTCTTTGAATTCCCAGTCAGACAATGGCACTATATACAAGTAGCAAGAAATGAAAGTATTTATAACCCCAATATATTCTTTGAGTTACCAGTCAGAAACTGGCACTATATGGCAGTAGCAAGAAATGAGGGTATTTGTATCCCCAATATATTCTTTGAATTCCCAGTTAGACAATGGCACTATATACCAGTAGCAAGAAATGAGGGTATTTATAACCCCAATATATTCTTTGAATTACCAGCCAGAAACTGGCACTATATGGCAGTAGCAAGAAATGAGGGTATTTGTAACCCCAATATATTCTTTGAATTCCCAGTCAGACAATGGCACTATATACCAGTAGCAAGAAATGAGGGTATTTATAACCCCAATATATTCTTTGAATTCCCAGTCAGACAATGGCACTATATACCAGTAGCAAGAAATGAGGGTATTTATAACCCCAATATATTCTTTGAATTACCAGTCAGAAACTGGCACTATATGGCAGTAGCAAGAAATGAGGGTATTTATAACCCCAATATATTCTTTGAATTCCCAGTCAGACAATGGCACTATATACCAGTAGCAAAAATTGTGGGTGCACGTAACTCCAATATATTCTTTGAATTACCAGTCAGAAACTGGCACTATATACCAGTAGCAAGAAATGAGGGTATTTGTAACCCCAATATATTCTTTCAATTCCCAGTCAGACAATGGCACTATATTCCAGTAGCAAGAAATGAGGGTATTTGTAACCCCAATATATTCTTTCAATTCCCAATCAGACAATGGCACTATATGGCAGTAGCAAGAAATGAGGGTATTTATAACCCTAATATATTCTTTGAATTACCAGTCAGAAACTGGCACTATATGGCAGTAGCAAGAAATGAGGGTATTTATAACCCCAATATATTCTTTGAATTCCCAGTCAGACAATGGCACTATATACCAGTAGCAAGAAATGAGGGTATTTGTAACCCCAATATATTCTTTGAATTCCCAGTCAGACAATGGCACTATATAACAGTAGCAAAAATTGTGGGTGCACGTAACCCCAATATATTCTTTGAAATACCAGTCAAACTGGCACTATATACCAGTAGCAAGAAATAAGGGTATTTGTAACCCCAATATATTCTTTGAATTCCCAGTCAGACAATGGCACTATATACCAGGAGCAAGAAATGAGGGTATTTGTAACCCCAATATATTCTTTGAATTCCCAGTCAGACAATGGCACTATATACCAGTAGCAAAAATTGTGGGTGCACGTAACCCCAATATATTCTTTGAATTACCAGTCAGAAACTGGCACTATATACCAGTAGCAAGAAATGAGGGTATTTGTAACCCCAATATATTCTTTGAATTCCCAGTCAGACAATGGCACTATATACCAGTAGCAAGAAATGAGGGTATTAATAACCCCAATATATTCTTTGAATTCCCAGTCAGACAATGGCACTATATACCAGGAGCAAGAAATGAGGGTATTTGTAACCCCAATATATTCTTTGAATTCCCAGTCAGACAATGGCACTATATACCAGTAGCAAAAATTGTGGGTGCACGTAACCCCAATATATTCTTTGAATTACCAGTCAGAAACTGGCACTATATACCAGTAGCAAGAAATGAGGGTATTTGTAACCCCAATATATTCTTTGAATTCCCAGTCAGACAATGGCACTATATACCAGTAGCAAGAAATGAGGGTATTTATAACCCCAATATATTCTTTGAATTCCCAGTCAGACAACGGCACTATATAACAGTAGCAAAAATTGTGGTTGCACGTAACCCCAATATATTCTTTGAATTCCCAGTCAGACAATGGCACTATATGGCAGTAGCAAGAAATGAGGGTATTTGTAACCCCAATATATTCTTTGAATTACCAGTCAGAAACTGGCACTATATACCAGTAGCAAGAAATGAGGGTATTTATAACCCCAATATATTCTTTGAATTCCCAGTCAGACAATGGCACTATATAACAGTAGCAAAAATTGTGGTTGCACGTAACCCCAATATATTCTTTGAATTCCCAGTCAGACAATGGCACTATATACCAGTAGCAAGAAATGAGGGTATTTATAACCCCAATATATTCTTTGAATTCCCAGTCAGACAATGGCACTATATACAAGTAGCAAGAAATGAAAGTATTTATAACCCCAATATATTCTTTGAGTTACCAGTCAGAAACTGGCACTATATGGCAGTAGCAAGAAATGAGGGTATTTGTATCCCCAATATATTCTTTGAATTCCCAGTCAGACAATGGCACTATATACCAGTAGCAAGAAATGAGGGTATTTATAACCCCAATATATTCTTTGAATTACCAGCCAGAAACTGGCACTATATGGCAGTAGCAAGAAATGAGTGTATTTGTAACCCCAATATATTCTTTGAATTCCCAGTCAGACAATGGCACTATATACCAGTAGCAAGAAATGAGGGTATTTATAACCCCAATATATTCTTTGAATTCCCAGTCAGACAATGGCACTATATACCAGTAGCAAGAAATGAGGGTATTTATAACCCCAATATATTCTTTGAATTACCAGTCAGAAACTGGCACTATATGGCAGTAGCAAGAAATGAGGGTATTTATAACCCCAATATATTCTTTGAATTCCCAGTCAGACAATGGCACTATATACCAGTAGCAAAAATTGTGGGTACACGTAACTCCAATATATTCTTTGAATTACCAGTCAGAAACTGGCACTATATACCAGTAGCAAGAAATGAGGGTATTTGTAACCCCAATATATTCTTTGAATTCCCAGTCAGACAATGGCACTATATACCAGTAGCAAGAAATGAGGGTATTTGTAACCCCAATATATTCTTTCAATTCCCAGTCAGACAATGGCACTATATTCCAGTAGCAAGAAATGAGGGTATTTGTAACCCCAATATATTCTTTCAATTCCCAATCAGACAATGGCACTATATGGCAGTAGCAAGAAATGAGGGTATTTATAACCCTAATATATTCTTTGAATTACCAGTCAGAAACTGGCACTATATGGCAGTAGCAAGAAATGAGGGTATTTATAACCCCAATATATTCTTTGAATTCCCAGTCAGACAATGGCACTATATACCAGTAGCAAGAAATGAGGGTATTTGTAACCCCAATATATTCTTTGAATTCCCAGTCAGACAATGGCACTATATAACAGTAGCAAAAATTGTGGGTGCACGTAACCCCAATATATTCTTTGAAATACCAGTCAAACTGGCACTATATACCAGTAGCAAGAAATAAGGGTATTTGTAACCCCAATATATTCTTTGAATTCCCAGTCAGACAATGGCACTATATACCAGGAGCAAGAAATGAGGGTATTTGTAACCCCAATATATTCTTTGAATTCCCAGTCAGACAATGGCACTATATACCAGTAGCAAAAATTGTGGGTGCACGTAACCCCAATATATTCTTTGAATTACCAGTCAGAAACTGGCACTATATACCAGTAGCAAGAAATGAGGGTATTTGTAACCCCAATATATTCTTTGAATTCCCAGTCAGACAATGGCACTATATACCAGTAGCAAGAAATGAGGGTATTAATAACCCCAATATATTCTTTGAATTCCCAGTCAGACAATGGCACGATATACCAGTAGCAAGAAATGAGGGTATTTATAACCCCAATATATTCTTTGAATTACCAGTCAGAAACTGGCACTATATGGCAGTAGCAAGAAATGAGGGTATTTGTAACCCCAATATATTCTTTGAATTCTCAGTCAGACAATGGCACTATATACCAGTAGCAAGAAATGAGGGTATTTGTAACCCCAATATATTCTTTCAATTCCCAGTCAGACAATGGCACTATATACCAGTAGCAAGAAATGAGGGTATTTATAACACCAATATATTCTTTGAATTACCAGTCAGAAACTGGCACTATATGGCAGTAGCAAGAAATGAGGGTATTTGTAACCCCAATATATTCTTTGAATTCCCAGTCAGACAATAGCACTATATACCAGTAGCAAGAAATGAGGGTATTTATAACCCCAATATATTCTTTGAATTCCCAGTCAGACAATGGCACTATATGGCAGTAGCAAGAAATGAGGGTATTTGTAACCCCAATATATTCTTTGAATTCCCAGTCAGACAATGGCACTATATACCAGTAGCAAGAAATGAGGGTATTTATAACCCCAATATATTCTTTGAATTCCCAGTCAGACAATGGCACTATATACCAGTAGCAAGAAATGAGGGTATTTATAACCCCAATATATTCTTTGAATTACCAGTCAGAAACTGGCACTATATGGCAGTAGCAAGAAATGAGGGTATTTATAACCCCAATATATTCTTTGAATTCCCAGTCAGACAATGGCACTATATACCAGTAGCAAAAATTGTGGGTACACGTAACTCCAATATATTCTTTGAATTACCAGTCAGAAACTGGCACTATATACCAGTAGCAAGAAATGAGGGTATTTGTAACCCCAATATATTCTTTGAATTCCCAGTCAGACAATGGCACTATATACCAGTAGCAAGAAATGAGGGTATTTGTAACCCCAATATATTCTTTCAATTCCCAGTCAGACAATGGCACTATATTCCAGTAGCAAGAAATGAGGGTATTTGTAACCCCAATATATTCTTTCAATTCCCAATCAGACAATGGCACTATATGGCAGTAGCAAGAAATGAGGGTATTTATAACCCTAATATATTCTTTGAATTACCAGTCAGAAACTGGCACTATATGGCAGTAGCAAGAAATGAGGGTATTTATAACCCCAATATATTCTTTGAATTCCCAGTCAGACAATGGCACTATATACCAGTAGCAAGAAATGAGGGTATTTGTAACCCCAATATATTCTTTGAATTCCCAGTCAGACAATGGCACTATATAACAGTAGCAAAAATTGTGGGTGCACGTAACCCCAATATATTCTTTGAAATACCAGTCAAACTGGCACTATATACCAGTAGCAAGAAATAAGGGTATTTGTAACCCCAATATATTCTTTGAATTCCCAGTCAGAAACTGGCACTATATACCAGTAGCAAGAAATGAGGGTATTTGTAACCCCAATATATTCTTTGAATTCCCAGTCAGACAATGGCACTATATACCAGTAGCAAGAAATGAGGGTATTAATAACCCCAATATATTCTTTGAATTCCCAGTCAGACAATGGCACGATATACCAGTAGCAAGAAATGAGGGTATTTATAACCCCAATATATTCTTTGAATTACCAGTCAGAAACTGGCACTATATGGCAGTAGCAAGAAATGAGGGTATTTGTAACCCCAATATATTCTTTGAATTCTCAGTCAGACAATGGCACTATATACCAGTAGCAAGAAATGAGGGTATTTGTAACCCCAATATATTCTTTCAATTCCCAGTCAGACAATGGCACTATATACCAGTAGCAAGAAATGAGGGTATTTATAACACCAATATATTCTTTGAATTACCAGTCAGAAACTGGCACTATATGGCAGTAGCAAGAAATGAGGGTATTTGTAACCCCAATATATTCTTTGAATTCCCAGTCAGACAATAGCACTATATACCAGTAGCAAGAAATGAGGGTATTTATAACCCCAATATATTCTTTGAATTCCCAGTCAGACAATGGCACTATATACCAGTAGCAAGAAATGAGGGTATTTGTAACCCCAATATATTCTTTGAATTCTCAGTCAGACAATGGCACTATATACCAGTAGCAAGAAATGAGGGTATTTGTAACCCCAATATATTCTTTGAATTTCCAGTCAGACAATGGCACTATATACCAGTAGCAAGAAATGAGGGTATTTGTAACCCCAATATATTCTTTGAATTCCCAGTCAGACAATGGCACTATATACCAGTAGCAAGAAATGAGGGTATTTGTAACCCCAATATATTCTTTGAATTCCCAGTCAGACAATGGCACTATATACCAGTAGCAAGAAATGAGGGTATTTGTAACCCCAATATATTCTTTGAATTCCCAGTCAGACAATGGCACTTTATACCAGTAGCAAGAAATGAGGGTATTTGTAACCCCAATATATTCTTTGAATTACCAGTCAGAAACTGGCACTATATGGCAGTAGCAAGAAATGAGGGTATTTATAACCCCAATATATTCTTTGAATTCCCAGTCAGACAATGGCACTATATACCAGTAGCAAAAATTGTGGGTGCACGTAACTCCAATATATTCTTTGAATTACCAGTCAGAAACTGGCACAATATACCAGTAGCAAGAAATGAGGGTATTTGTAACCCCAATATATTCTTTGAATTCCCAGTCAGACAATGGCACTATATACCAGTAGCAAGAAATGAGGGTATTTGTAACCCCAATATATTATTTCAATTCCCAGTCAGACAATGGCACTATATACCAGTAGCAAAAATTTTGGGTGCACGTAACCCCAATATATTCTTTGAATTACCAGTCAGAAACTGGCACTATACGGCAGTAGCAAGAAATGAGGGTATTTGTAACCCCAATATATTCTTTGAATTCCCAGTCAGACAATGGCACTATATACCAGTAGCAAGAAATGAGGGTATTTATAACCCCAATATATTCTTTGAATTCCCAGTCAGACAATTGCACTATATGGCAGTAGCAAGAAATGAGGGTATTTGTAACCCCAATATATTCTTTGAATTCCCAGTCAGACAATGGCACTATATACCAGTAGCAAGAAATGAGGGTATTTATAACCCCAATATATTCTTTGAATTACCAGTCAGAAACTGGCACTATATACCAGTAGCAAGAAATGAGGGTATTTATAACCCCAATATATTCTTTGAATTCCCAGTCAGACAATGGCACTATATACCAGTAGCAAGAAATGAGGGTATTTATAACCCCAATATATTCTTTGAATTACCAGCCAGAAACTGGCACTATATGGCAGTAGCAAGAAATGAGGGTATTTGTAACCCCAATATATTCTTTCAATTCCCAGTCAGACAATGGCACTGTATACCAGTAGCAAAAATTGTGGGTGCACGTAACCCCAATATATTCTTTGAATTACCAGTCAGAAACTGGCACTATATGGCAGTAGCAAGAAATGAGGGTATTTGTAACCCCAATATATTCTTTGAATTCCCAGTCAGACAATGGCACTATATACCAGTAGCAAGAAATGAGGGTATTTATAAACCCAATATATTCTTTGAATTCCCAGTCAGACAATGGCACTATATGGCAGTAGCAAGAAATGAGGGTATTTGTAACCCCAATATATTCTTTGAATTCCCAGTCAGACAATGGCACTATATACCAGTAGCAAGAAATGAGGGTATTTATAACCCCAATATATTCTTTGAATTACCAGTCAGATACTGGCACTATATACCAGTAGCAAGAAATGAGGGTATTTATAACCCCAATATATTCTTTGAATTCCCAGTCAGACAATGGCACTATATAACAGTAGCAAAAATTGTGGTTGCACGTAACCCCAATATATTCTTTGAATTCCCAGTCAGACAATGGCACTATATACCAGTAGCAAGAAATGAGGGTATTTATAACCCCAATATATTCTTTGAATTCCCAGTCAGACAATGGCACTATATACCAGTAGCAAGAAATGAAAGTATTTATAACCCCAATATATTCTTTGAGTTACCAGTCAGAAACTGGCACTATATGGCAGTAGCAAGAAATGAGGGTATTTGTAACCCCAATATATTCTTTGAATTCCCAGTCAGACAATGGCACTATATACCAGTAGCAAGAAATGAGGGTATTTATAACCCCAATAAATTCTTTGAATTACCAGCCAGAAACTGGCACTATATGGCAGTAGCAAGAAATGAGGGTATTTGTAACCCCAATATATTCTTTGAATTCCCAGTCAGACAATGGCACTATATACCAGTAGCAAGAAATGAGGGTATTTATAACCCCAATATATTCTTTGAATTCCCAGTCAGACAATGGCACTATATACCAGTAGCAAGAAATGAGGGTATTTATAACCCCAATATATTCTTTGAATTCCCAGTCAGACAATGGCACTATATACCAGTAGCAAGAAATGAGGGTATTTATAACCCCAATATATTCTTTGAATTACCAGTCAGAAACTGGCACTATATGGCAGTAGCAAGAAATGAGGGTATTTATAACTCCAATATATTCTTTGAATTCCCAGTCAGACAATGGCACTATATACCAGTAGCAAAAATTGTGGGTGCACGTAACTCCAATATATTCTTTGAATTACCAGTCAGAAACTGGCACTATATACCAGTAGCAAGAAATGAGGGTATTTGTAACCCCAATATATTCTTTGAATTCCCAGTCAGACAATGGCACTATATACCAGTAGCAAGAAATGAGGGTATTTGTAACCCCAATATATTCTTTGAATTCCCAGTCAGACAATGGCACTATATACCAGTAGCAAGAAATGAGGGTATTTGTAACCTCAATATATTCTTTGAATTCCCAGTCAGACAATGGCACTATATACCAGTAGCAAAAATTGTGGGTGCACGTAACCCCAATATATTCTTTGAATTACCAGTCAGAAACTGGCACTATATGGCAGTAGCAAGAAATGAGGGTATTTATAACCCTAATATATTTTTTGAATTACCAGTCAGAAACTGGCACTATATGGCAGTAGCAAGAAATGAGGGTATTTATAACCCCAATATATTCTTTGAATTCCCAGTCAGACAATGGCACTATATACCAGTAGCAAGAAATGAGGGTATTTGTAACCCCAATATATTCTTTGAATTCCCAGTCAGACAATGGCACTATATACCAGGAGCAAGAAATGAGGGTATTTGTAACCCCAATATATTCTTTCAATTCCCAGTCAGACAATGGCACTATATACCAGTAGCAAAAATTGTGGGTGCACGTAACCCCAATATATTCTTTGAAATACCAGTCAAACTGGCACTATATACCAGTAGCAAGAAATAAGGGTATTTGTAACCCCAATATATTCTTTGAATTCCCAGTCAGACAATGGCACTATATACCAGGAGCAAGAAATGAGGGTATTTGTAACCCCAATATATTCTTTCAATTCCCAGTCAGACAATGGCACTATATACCAGTAGCAAAAATTGTGGGTGCACGTAACCCCAATATATTCTTTGAATTACCAGTCAGAAACTGGCACTATATGGCAGTAGCAAGAAATGAGGGTATTTATAACCCTAATATATTCTTTGAATTCCCAGTCAGACAATGGCACTATATACCAGTAGCAAAAATTGTGGGTGCACGTAACCCCAATATATTCTTTGAATTACCAGTCAGAAACTGGCACTATATACCAGTAGCAAGAAATGAGGGTATTTGTAACCCCAATATATTCTTTGAATTCCCAGTCAGACAATGGCACTATATACCAGTAGCAAGAAATGAGGGTATTAATAACCCCAATATATTCTTTGAATTCCCAGTCAGACAATGGCACGATATACCAGTAGCAAGAAATGAGGGTATTTATAACCCCAATATATTCTTTGAATTACCAGTCAGAAACTGGCACTATATGGCAGTAGCAAGAAATGAGGGTATTTGTAACCCCAATATATTCTTTGAATTCCCAGTCAGACAATGGCACTATATACCAGTAGCAAGAAGTGAGGGTATTTGTAACCCCAATATATTCTTTCAATTCCCAGTCAGACAATGGCACTATATACCAGTAGCAAAAATTTTGGGTGCACGTAACCCCAATATATTCTTTGAATTACCAGTCAGAAACTGGCACTATATGGCAGTAGCAAGAAATGAGGGTATTTGTAACCCCAATATATTCTTTGAATTCCCAGTCAGACAATGGCACTATATACCAGTAGCAAGAAATGAGGGTATTTATAACCCCAATATATTCTTTGAATTCCCAGTCAGACAATGGCACTATATACCAGTAGCAAGAAATGAGGGTATTTATAACCCCAATATATTCTTTGAATTACCAGTCAGAAACTGGCACTATATGGCAGTAGCAAGAAATGAGGGTATTTATAACCCCAATATATTCTTTGAATTCCCAGTCAGACAATGGCACTATATACCAGTAGCAAGAAATGAGGGTATTTATAACCCCAATATATTCTTTGAATTCCCAGTCAGACAATGGCACTATATACCAGTAGCAAGAAATGAGGGTATTTGTAACCCCAATATATTCTTTCAATTCCCAGTCAGACAATGGCACTGTATACCAGTAGCAAAAATTGTGGGTGCACGTAACCCCAATATATTCTTTGAATTACCAGTCAGAAACTGGCACTATATACCAGTAGCAAGAAATGAGGGTATTTGTAACCCCAATATATTCTTTGAATTCCCAGTCAGACAATGGCACTATATACCAGTAGCAAGAAATGAGGGTATTTGTAACCCCAATATATTCTTTCAATTCCCAGTCAGACAATGGCACTATATTCCAGTAGCAAGAAATGAGGGTATTTGTAACCCCAATATATTCTTTCAATTCCCAATCAGACAATGGCACTATATACCAGTAGCAAAAATTTTGGGTGCACGTAACTCCAATATATTCTTTGAATTACCAGTCAGAAACTGGCACTATATGGCAGTAGCAAGAAATGAGGGTATTTGTAACCCCAATATATTCTTTGAATTCCCAGTCAGACAATGGCACTATATACCAGTAGCAAGAAATGAGGGTATTTGTAACCCCAATATATTCTTTGAATTCCCAGTCAGACAATGGCACTATATACCAGTAGCAAAAATTGTGGGTGCACGTAACCCCAATATATTCTTTGAATTACCAGTCAGAAACTGGCACTATATGGCAGTAGCAAGAAATGAGGGTATTTATAACCCTAATATATTCTTTGAATTACCAGTCAGAAACTGGCACTATATGGCAGTAGCAAGAAATGAGGGTATTTATAACCCCAATATATTCTTTGAATTCCCAGTCAGACAATAGCACTATATACCAGTAGCAAGAAATGAGGGTATTTATAACCCCAATATATTCTTTGAATTCCCAGTCAGACAATGGCACTATATACCAGTAGCAAGAAATGAGGGTATTTGTAACCCCAATATATTCTTTGAATTCCCAGTCAGACAATGGCACTATATACCAGTAGCAAGAAATGAGGGTATTAATAACCCCAATATATTCTTTGAATTCCCAGTCAGACAATGGCACGATATACCAGTAGCAAGAAATGAGGGTATTTATAACCCCAATATATTCTTTGAATTACCAGTCAGAAACTGGCACTATATGGCAGTAGCAAGAAATGAGGGTATTTGTAACCCCAATATATTCTTTGAATTCCCAGTCAGACAATGGCACTATATACCAGTAGCAAGAAATGAGGGTATTTGTAACCCCAATATATTCTTTCAATTCCCAGTCAGACAAAGGCACTATATACCAGTAGCAAGAAATGAGGGTATTTATAACCCCAATATATTATTTGAATTACCAGTCAGAAACTGGCACTATATGGCAGTAGCAAGAAATGAGGGTATTTATAACCCCAATATATTCTTTGAATTTCCAGTCAGACAATGGCACTATATACCAGTAGCAAGAAATGAGGGTATTTGTAACCCCAATATATTCTTTGAATTCCCAGTCAGACAATGGCACTATATACCAGTAGCAAGAAATGAGGGTATTTGTAACCCCAATATATTATTTCAATTCCCAGTCAGACAATGGCACTATATACCAGTAGCAAAAATTTTGGGTGCACGTAACCCCAATATATTCTTTGAATTACCAGTCAGAAACTGGCACTATATGGCAGTAGCAAGAAATGAGGGTATTTGTAACCCCAATATATTCTTTGAATTCCCAGTCAGACAATGGCACTATATACCAGTAGCAAGAAATGAGGGTATTTATAACCCCAATATATTCTTTGAATTCCCAGTCAGACAATGGCACTATATGGCAGTAGCAAGAAATGAGGGTATTTGTAACCCCAATATATTCTTTGAATTCCCAGTCAGACAATGGCACTATATACCAGTAGCAAGAAATGAGGGTATTTATAACCCCAATATATTCTTTGAATTACCAGTCAGATACTGGCACTATATACGAGTAGCAAGAAATGAGGGTATTTATAACCCCAATATATTCTTTGAATTCCCAGTCAGACAATGGCACTATATACCAGTAGCAAGAAATGAAAGTATTTATAACCCCAATATATTCTTTGAGTTACCAGTCAGAAACTGGCACTATATGGCAGTAGCAAGAAATGAGGGTATTTGTAACCCCAATATATTCTTTGAATTCCCAGTCAGACAATGGCACTATATACCAGTAGCAAGAAATGAGGGTATTTATAACCCCAATATATTCTTTGAATTACCAGCCAGAAACTGGCACTATATGGCAGTAGCAAGAAATGAGGGTATTTGTAACCCCAATATATTCTTTGAATTCCCAGTCAGACAATGGCACTATATACCAGTAGCAAGAAATGAGGGTATTTGTAACCCCAATATATTCTTTCAATTCCCAGTCAGACAATGGCACTGTATACCAGTAGCAAAAATTGTGGGTGCACGTAACCCCAATATATTCTTTGAATTACCAGTCAGAAACTGGCACTATATACCAGTAGCAAGAAATGAGGGTATTTATAACCCCAATATATTCTTTGAATTACCAGTCAGAAACTGGCACTATATGGCAGTAGCAAGAAATGAGGGTATTTATAACCCCAATATATTCTTTGAATTTCCAGTCAGACAATGGCACTATATACCAGTAGCAAGAAATGAGGGTATTTGTAACCCCAATATATTCTTTGAATTCCCAGTCAGACAATGGCACTATATGGCAGTAGCAAGAAATGAGGGTATTTGTAACCCCAATATATTCTTTGAATTCCCAGTCAGACAATGGCACTATATACCAGTAGCAAGAAATGAGGGTATTTATAACCCCAATATATTCTTTGAATTCCCAGTCAGACAATGGCACTATATGGCAGTAGCAAGAAATGAGGGTATTTATAACCCCAATATATTCTTTGAATTCCCAGTCAGACAACGGCACTATATAACAGTAGCAAAAATTGTGGTTGCACGTAACCCCAATATATTCTTTGAATTCCCAGTCAGACAATGGCACTATATACCAGTAGCAAGAAATGAGGGTATTTATAACCCCAATATATTCTTTGAATTACCAGTCAGAAACTGGCACTATATACCAGTAGCAAGAAATGAGGGTATTTATAACCCCAATATATTCTTTGAATTCCCAGTCAGACAATGGCACTATATAACAGTAGCAAAAATTGTGGTTGCACGTAACCCCAATATATTCTTTGAATTCCCAGTCAGACAATGGCACTATATACCAGTAGCAAGAAATGAGGGTATTTATAACCCCAATATATTCTTTGAATTCCCAGTCAGACAATGGCACTATATACAAGTAGCAAGAAATGAGGGTATTTATAACCCCAATATATTCTTTGAGTTACCAGTCAGAAACTGGCACTATATGGCAGTAGCAAGAAATGAGGGTATTTGTATCCCCAATATATTCTTTGAATTCCCAGTCAGACAATGGCACTATATACCAGTAGCAAGAAATGAGGGTATTTATAACCCCAATATATTCTTTGAATTACCAGCCAGAAACTGGCACTATATGGCAGTAGCAAGAAATGAGGGTATTTGTAACCCCAATATATTCTTTGAATTCCCAGTCAGACAATGGCACTATATACCAGTAGCAAGAAATGAGGGTATTTATAACCCCAATATATTCTTTGAATTCCCAGTCAGACAATGGCACTATATACCAGTAGCAAGAAATGAGGGTATTTATAACCCCAATATATTCTTTGAATTACCAGCCAGAAACTGGCACTATATGGCAGTAGCAAGAAATGAGGGTATTTGTAACCCCAATATATTCTTTCAATTCCCAATCAGACAATGGCACTATATGGCAGTAGCAAGAAATGAGGGTATTTATAACCCTAATATATTCTTTGAATTACCAGTCAGAAACTGGCACTATATGGCAGTAGCAAGAAATGAGGGTATTTATAACCCCAATATATTCTTTGAATTCCCAGTCAGACAATGGCACTATATACCAGTAGCAAGAAATGAGGGTATTTGTAACCCCAATATATTCTTTGAATTCCCAGTCAGACAATGGCACTATATAACAGTAGCAAAAATTGTGGGTGCACGTAACCCCAATATATTCTTTGAAATACCAGTCAAACTGGCACTATATACCAGTAGCAAGAAATAAGGGTATTTGTAACCCCAATATATTCTTTGAATTCCCAGTCAGACAATGGCACTATATACCAGGAGCAAGAAATGAGGGTATTTGTAACCCCAATATATTCTTTGAATTCCCAGTCAGACAATGGCACTATATACCAGTAGCAAAAATTGTGGGTGCACGTAACCCCAATATATTCTTTGAATTACCAGTCAGAAACTGGCACTATATACCAGTAGCAAGAAATGAGGGTATTTGTAACCCCAATATATTCTTTGAATTCCCAGTCAGACAATGGCACTATATACCAGTAGCAAGAAATGAGGGTATTAATAACCCCAATATATTCTTTGAATTCCCAGTCAGACAATGGCACGATATACCAGTAGCAAGAAATGAGGGTATTTATAACCCCAATATATTCTTTGAATTACCAGTCAGAAACTGGCACTATATGGCAGTAGCAAGAAATGAGGGTATTTGTAACCCCAATATATTCTTTGAATTCCCAGTCAGACAATGGCACTATATACCAGTAGCAAGAAATGAGGGTATTTGTAACCCCAATATATTCTTTCAATTCCCAGTCAGACAATGGCACTATATACCAGTAGCAAGAAATGAGGGTATTTATAACACCAATATATTCTTTGAATTACCAGTCAGAAACTGGCACTATATGGCAGTAGCAAGAAATGAGGGTATTTATAACCCCAATATATTCTTTGAATTTCCAGTCAGACAATGGCACTATATACCAGTAGCAAGAAATGAGGGTATTTGTAACCCTAATATATTCTTTGAATTCCAGTCAGACAATGGCACTATATACCAGTAGCAAGAAATGAGGGTATTTGTAACCCCAATATATTATTTCAATTCCCAGTCAGACAATGGCACTATATACCAGTAGCAAAAATTTTGGGTGCACGTAACCCCAATATATTCTTTGAATTACCAGTCAGAAACTGGCACTATATGGCAGTAGCAAGAAATGAGGGTATTTGTAACCCCAATATATTCTTTTGAATTCCCAGTCAGACAATGGCACTATATACCAGTAGCAAGAAATGAGGGTATTTATAACCCCAATATATTCTTTGAATTCCCAGTCAGACAATGGCACTATATGGCAGTAGCAAGAAATGAGGGTATTTGTAACCCCAATATATTCTTTGAATTCCCAGTCAGACAATGGCACTATATACCAGTAGCAAGAAATGAGGGGTATTTATAACCCCAATATATTCTTTGAATTACCAGTCAGATACTGGCACTATATACGAGTAGCAAGAAATGAGGGTATTTATAACCCCAATATATTCTTTGAATTCCCAGTCAGACAATGGCACTATATACCAGTAGCAAGAAATGAAAGTATTTATAACCCCAATATATTCTTTGAGTTACCAGTCAGAAACTGGCACTATATGGCAGTAGCAAGAAATGAGGGTATTTGTAACCCCAATATATTCTTTGAATTCCCAGTCAGACAATGGCACTATATACCAGTAGCAAGAAATGAGGGTATTTATAACCCCAATATATTCTTTGAATTACCAGCCAGAAACTGGCACTATATGGCAGTAGCAAGAAATGAGGGTATTTGTAACCCCAATATATTCTTTGAATTCCCAGTCAGACAATGGCACTATATACCAGTAGCAAGAAATGAGGGTATTTGTAACACCAATATATTCTTTCAATTCCCAGTCAGACAATGGCACTGTATACCAGTAGCAAAAATTGTGGTGCACGTAACCCCAATATATTCTTTGAATTACCAGTCAGAAACTGGGCACTATATACCAGTAGCAAGAAATGAGGGTATTTATAACCCCAATATATTCTTTGAATTACCAGTCAGAAACTGGCACTATATGGCAGTAGCAAGAAATGAGGGTATTTATAACCCCAATATATTCTTTGAATTTCCAGTCAAGACAATGGCACTATATACCAGTAGCAAGAAATGAGGGTATTTGTAACCCCAATATATTCTTTGAATTCCCAGTCAGACAATGGCACTATATGGCAGTAGCAAGAAATGAGGGTATTTGTAACCCCAATATATTCTTTGAATTCCCAGTCAGACAATGGCACTATATACCAGTAGCAAGAAATGAGGGGTATTTATAACCCCAATATATTCTTTGAATTCCCAGTCAGACAATGGCACTATATGGCAGTAGCAAGAAATGAGGGTATTTATAACCCCAATTATATTCTTTGAATTCCCAGTCAGACAACGGCACTATATAACAGAAGCAAAAATTGTGGTTGCACGTAACCCCAATATATTCTTTGAATTCCCAGTCAGACAATGGCACTATATGGCAGTAGCAAGAAATGAGGGTATTTGTAACCCAATATATTCTTTGAATTACCAGTCAGAAACTGGCACTATATACCAGTAGCAAGAAATGAGGGTATTTATAACCCCAATATATTCTTTGAATTCCCCAGTCAGACAATGGCACTATATAACAGTAGCAAAAATTGTGGTTGCACGTAACCCCAATATATTCTTTGAATTCCCAGTCAGACAATGGCACTATATACCAGTAGCAAGAAATGAGGGTATTTATAACCCCAATATATTCTTTGAATTCCCAGTCAGACAATGGCACTATATACAAGTAGCAAGAAATGAGGGTATTTATAACCCCAATATATTCTTTGAGTTACCAGTCAGAAACTGGCACTATATGGCAGTAGCAAGAAATGAGGGTATTTGTATCCCCAATATATTCTTTGAATTCCCAGTCAGACAATGGCACTATATACCAGTAGCAAGAAATGAGGGTATTTATAACCCAATATATTCTTTGAATTACCAGCCAGAAACTGGCACTATATGGCAGTAGCAAGAAATGAGGGTATTTGTAACCCCAATATATTCTTTGAATTCCCAGTCAGACAATGGCACTATATACCAGTAGCAAGAAATGAGGGTATTTATAACCCCAATATATTCTTTGAATTCCCAGTCAGACAATGGCACTATATACCAGTAGCAAGAAATGAGGGTATTTATAACCCCAATATATTCTTTGAATTACCAGCCAGAAACTGGCACTATATGGCAGTAGCAAGAAATGAGGGTATTTGTAACCCCAATATATTCTTTCAATTCCCAATCAGACAATGGCACTATATGGCAGTAGCAAGAAATGAGGGTATTTATAACCCTAATATATTCTTTGAATTACCAGTCAGAAACTGGCACTATATGGCAGTAGCAAGAAATGAGGGTATTTATAACCCCAATATATTCTTTGAATTCCCAGTCAGACAATGGCACTATATACCAGTAGCAAGAAATGAGGGTATTTGTAACCCCAATATATTCTTTGAATTCCCAGTCAGACAATGGCACTATATAACAGTAGCAAAAATTGTGGGTGCACGTAACCCCAATATATTCTTTGAAATACCAGTCAAACTGGCACTATATACCAGTAGCAAGAAATAAGGGTATTTGTAACCCCAATATATTCTTTGAATTCCCAGTCAGACAATGGCACTATATACCAGGAGCAAGAAATGAGGGTATTTGTAACCCCAATATATTCTTTGAATTCCCAGTCAGACAATGGCACTATATACCAGTAGCAAAAATTGTGGGTGCACGTAACCCCAATATATTCTTTGAATTACCAGTCAGAAACTGGCACTATATACCAGTAGCAAGAAATGAGGGGTATTTGTAACCCCAATATATTCTTTGAATTCCCAGTCAGACAATGGCACTATATACCAGTAGCAAGAAATGAGGGTATTAATAACCCCAATATATTCTTTGAATTCCCAGTCAGACAATGGCACGATATACCAGTAGCAAGAAATGAGGGTATTTATAACCCCAATATATTCTTTGAATTACCAGTCAGAAACTGGCACTATATGGCAGTAGCAAGAAATGAGGGTATTTGTAACCCCAATATATTCTTTGAATTCCAGTCAGACAATGGCACTATATACCAGTAGCAAGAAATGAGGGTATTTGTAACCCCAATATATTCTTTCAATTCCCAGTCAGACAAATGGCACTATATACCAGTAGCAAGAAATGAGGGTATTTATAACACCAATATATTCTTTGAATTACCAGTCAGAAACTGGCACTATATGGCAGTAGCAAGAAATGAGGGTATTTGTAACCCCAATATATTCTTTGAATTCCCAGTCAGACAATAGCACTATATACCAGTAGCAAGAAATGAGGGTATTTATGAACCCCAATATATTCTTTGAATTCCCAGTCAGACAATGGCACTATATACCAGTAGCAAGAAATGAGGGTATTTGTAACCCCAATATATTCTTTGAATTCTCCAGTCAGACAATGGCACTATATACCAGTAGCAAGAAATGAGGGTATTTGTAACCCCAATATATTCTTTGAATTTCCAGTCAGACAATGGCACTATATACCAGTAGCAAGAAATGAGGGTATTTGTAACCCCAATATATTCTTTGAATTCCCAGTCAGACAATGGCACTATATACCAGTAGCAAGAAATGAGGGTATTTGTAACCCCAATATATTCTTTGAATTCCCAGTCAGACAATGGCACTATATACCAGTAGCAAGAAATGAGGGTATTTGTAACCCCAATATATTCTTTGAATTCCCAGTCAGACAATGGCACTATATACCAGTAGCAAGAAATGAGGGTATTTGTAACCCCAATATATTATTTCAATTCCCAGTCAGACAATGGCACTATATACCAGTAGCAAAAATTTTGGGTGCACGTAACCCCAATATATTCTTTGAATTACCAGTCCAGAAACTGGCACTATATGGCAGTAGCAAGAAATGAGGGTATTTGTAACCCCAATATATTCTTTGAATTCCCAGTCAGACAATGGCACTATATACCAGTAGCAAGAAATGAGGGTATTTATAACCCCAATATATTCTTTGAATTCCCAGTCAGACAATGGCACTATATGGCAGTAGCAAGAAATGAGGGTATTTGTAACCCCAATATATTCTTTGAATTCCCAGTCAGACAATGGCACTATATACCAGTAGCAAGAAATGAGGGTATTTATAACCCCAATATATTCTTTGAATTACCAGTCAGATACTGGCACTATATACGAGTAGCAAGAAATGAGGGTATTTATAACCCCAATATATTCTTTGAATTCCCAGTCAGACAATGGCACTATATACCAGTAGCAAGGAAATGAAAGTATTTATAACCCCAATATATTCTTTGAGTTACCAGTCAGAAACTGGCACTATATGGCAGTAGCAAGAAATGAGGGTATTTGTAACCCCAATATATTCTTTGAATTCCCAGTCAGACAATGGCACTATATACCAGTAGCAAGAAATGAGGGTATTTATAACCCCAATATATTCTTTGAATTACCAGCCAGAAACTGGCACTATATGGCAGTAGCAAGAAATGAGGGTATTTGTAACCCCAATATATTCTTTGAATTCCCAGTCAGACAATGGCACTATATACCAGTAGCAAGAAATGAGGGTATTTGTAACCCCAATATATTCTTTCAATTCCCAGTCAGACAATGGCACTGTATACCAGTAGCAAAAATTGTGGGTGCACGTAACCCCAATATATTCTTTGAATTACCAGTCAGAAACTGGCACTATATACCAGTAGCAAGAAATGAGGGTATTTATAACCCCAATATATTCTTTGAATTACCAGTCAGAAACTGGCACTATATGGCAGTAGCAAGAAATGAGGGTATTTATAACCCCAATATATTCTTTGAATTTCCAGTCAGACAATGGCACTATATACCCAGTAGCAAGAAATGAGGGTATTTTGTAACCCCAATATATTCTTTGAATTCCCAGTCAGACAATGGCACTATATGGCAGTAGCAAGAAATGAGGGGTATTTGTAACCCCAATATATTCTTTGAATTCCCAGTCAGACAATGGCACTATATACCAGTAGCAAGAAATGAGGGTATTTATAACCCCAATATATTCTTTTGAATTCCCAGTCAGACAATGGCACTATATGGGCAGTAGCAAGAAATGAGGGTATTTATAACCCCAATATATTCTTTGAATTCCCAGTCAGACAACGGCACTATATAACAGAAGCAAAAATTGTGGTTGCACGTAACCCCAATATATTCTTTGAATTCCCAGTCAGACAATGGCACTATATGGCAGTAGCAAGAAATGAGGGTATTTGTAACCCCAATATATTCTTTGAATTACCAGTCAGAAACTGGCACTATATACCAGTAGCAAGAAATGAGGGTATTTATAACCCCAATATATTCTTTGAATTCCCAGTCAGACAATGGCACTATATAACAGTAGCAAAAATTGTGGTTGCACGTAACCCCAATATATTCTTTGAATTCCCAGTCAGACAATGGCACTATATACCAGTAGCAAGAAATGAGGGTATTTATAAACCCCAATATATTCTTTGAATTCCCAGTCAGACAATGGCACTATATACAAGTAGCAAGAAATGAGGGTATTTATAACCCCAATATATTCTTTGAGTTACCAGTCAGAAACTGGCACTATATGGCAGTAGCAAGAAATGAGGGTATTTGTATCCCCAATATATTCTTTGAATTCCCAGTCAGACAATGGCACTATATACCAGTAGCAAGAAATGAGGGTATTTATAACCCCAATATATTCTTTGAATTACCAGCCAGAAACTGGCACTATATGGCAGTAGCAAGAAATGAGGGTATTTGTAACCCCAATATATTCTTTGAATTCCAGTCAGACAATGGCACTATATACCAGTAGCAAGAAATGAGGGTATTTATAACCCCAATATATTCTTTGAATTCCCAGTCAGACAATGGCACTATATACCAGTAGCAAGAATGAGGGTATTTATAACCCCAATATATTCTTTGAATTACCAGCCAGAAACTGGCACTATATGGCAGTAGCAAGAAATGAGGGTATTTGTAACCCCAATATATTCTTTCAATTCCCAATCAGACAATGGCACTATATGGCAGTAGCAAGAAATGAGGGTATTTATAACCCTAATATATTCTTTGAATTACCAGTCAGAAACTGGCACTATATGGCAGTAGCAAGAAATGAGGGTATTTATAACCCCAATATATTCTTTGAATTCCCAGTCAGACAATGGCACTATATACCAGTAGCAAGAAATGAGGGTATTTGTAACCCCAATATATTCTTTGAATTCCCAGTCAGACAATGGCACTATATAACAGTAGCAAAAATTGTGGGTGCACGTAACCCCAATATATTCTTTGAAATACCAGTCAAACTGGCACTATATACCAGTAGCAAGAAATAAGGGTATTTGTAACCCCAATATATTCTTTGAATTCCCAGTCAGACAATGGCACTATATACCAGGAGCAAGAAATGAGGGTATTTGTAACCCCAATATATTCTTTGAATTCCCAGTCAGACAATGGCACTATATACCAGTAGCAAAAATTGTGGGTGGCACGTAACCCCAATATATTCTTTGAATTACCATCAGAAACTGGCACTATATACCAGTAGCAAGAAATGAGGGTATTTGTAACCCCAATATATTCTTTGAATTCCCAGTCAGACAATGGCACTATATACCAGTAGCAAGAAATGAGGGTATTAATAACCCCAATATATTCTTTGAATTCCCAGTCAGACAATGGCACGATATACCAGTAGCAAGAAATGAGGGTATTTATAACCCCAATATATTCTTTGAATTACCAGTCAGAAACTGGCACTATATGGCAGTAGCAAGAAATGAGGGTATTTGTAACCCCAATATATTCTTTGAATTCCCAGTCAGACAATGGCACTATATACCAGTAGCAAGAAATGAGGGTATTTGTAACCCCAATATATTCTTTCAATTCCAGTCAGACAATGGCACTATATACCAGTAGCAAGAAATGAGGGTATTTATAACACCAATATATTCTTTGAATTACCAGTCAGAAACTGCACTATATGGCAGTAGCAAGAAATGAGGGTATTTGTAACCCCAATATATTCTTTGAATTCCCAGTCAGACAATAGCACTATATACCAGTAGCAAGAAATGAGGGTATTTATACCCCAATATATTCTTTGAATTCCCAGTCAGACAATGGCACTATATACCAGTAGCAAGAAAATGAGGGTATTTGTAACCCAATATATTCTTTGAATTCTCAGTCAGACAATGGCACTATATACCAGTAGCAAGAAATGAGGGTATTTGTAACCCCAATATATTCTTTGAATTTCCAGTCAGACAATGGCACTATATACCAGTAGCAAGAAATGAGGGTATTTGTAACCCCAATATATTCTTTGAATTCCCAGTCAGACAATGGCACTATATACCAGTAGCAAGAAATGAGGGTATTTGTAACCCCAATATATTCTTTGAATTCCCAGTCAGACAATGGCACTATATACCAGTAGCAAGAAATGAGGGTATTTGTAACCCCAATATATTCTTTGAATTCCCAGTCAGACAATGGCACTATATACCAGTAGCAAGAAATGAGGGTATTTGTAACCCCAATATATTATTTCAATTCCCAGTCAGACAATGGCACTATATACCAGTAGCAAAAATTTTGGGTGCACGTAACCCCAATATATTCTTTGAATTACCAGTCAGAAACTGGCACTATATGGCAGTAGCAAGAAATGAGGGTATTTGTAACCCCAATATATTCTTTGAATTCCCAGTCAGACAATGGCACTATATACCAGTAGCAAGAAATGAGGGGTATTTATAACCCCAATATATTCTTTGAATTCCCAGTCAGACAATGGCACTATATGGCAGTAGCAAGAAATGAGGTATTTGTAACCCCAATATATTCTTTGAATTCCCAGTCAGACAATGGCACTATATACCAGTAGCAAGAAATGAGGGTATTTATAACCCCAATATATTCTTTGAATTACCAGTCAGATACTGGCACTATATACGAGTAGCAAGAAATGAGGGTATTTATAACCCCAATATATTCTTTGAATTCCCAGTCAGACAATGGCACTATATACCAGTAGCAAGAAATGAAAGTATTTATAACCCCAATATATTCTTTGAGTTACCAGTCAGAAACTGGCACTATATGGGCAGTAGCAAGAAATGAGGGTATTTGTAACCCCAATATATTCTTTGAATTCCCAGTCAGACAATGGCACTATATACCAGTAGCAAGAAATGAGGGTATTTATAACCCCAATATATTCTTTGAATTACCAGCCAGAAACTGGCACTATATGGCAGTAGCAAGAAATGAGGGTATTTGTAACCCCAATATATTCTTTGAATTCCCAGTCAGACAATGGCACTATATACCAGTAGCAAGAAATGAGGGTATTTGTAACCCCAATATATTCTTTCAATTCCCAGTCAGACAATGGCACTGTATAACCAGTAGCAAAAATTTGTGGGTGCACGTAACCCCAATATATTCTTTGAATTACCAGTCAGAAACTGGCACTATATACCAGTAGCAAGAAATGAGGGTATTTATAACCCCAATATATTCTTTGAATTACCAGTCAGAAACTGGCACTATATGGCAGTAGCAAGAAATGAGGGTATTTATAACCCCAATATATTCTTTGAATTCCAGTCAGACAATGGCACTATATACCAGTAGCAAGAAATGAGGGTATTTGTAACCCCAATATATTCTTTGAATTCCCAGTCAGACAATGGCACTATATGGCAGTAGCAAGAAATGAGGGTATTTGTAACCCCAATATATTCTTTGAATTCCCAGTCAGACAATGGCACTATATACCAGTAGCAAGAAATGAGGGTATAAATACCCTCATTTCTTGCTACTGGTATATAGTGCCATTGTCTGACTGGGAATTCAAAGAATATATTGGGGTTACAAATACCCTCATTTCTTGCTACTGCCATATAGTGCCATTGTCTGACTGGGAATTCAAAGAATATATTGGGGTTACAAATACCCTCATTTCTTGCTACTTGGTATATAGTGCCATTGTCTGACTGAGAATTCAAAGAATATATTGGGGTTATAAATACCCTCATTTCTTGCTACTGCCATATAGTGCCAGTTTCTGACTGGTAATTCAAAGAATATATTGGGGTTATAAATACCCTCATTTCTTGCTACTGGTATATAGTGCCAGTTTCTGACTGGTAATTCAAAGAATATATTGGGGTTACGTGCACCCACAATTTTTGCTACTGGTATACAGTGCCATTGTCTGACTGGGAATTGAAAGAATATATTGGGGTTACAAATACCCTCATTTCTTGCTACTGGTATATAGTGCCATTGTCTGACTGGGAATTCAAAGAATATATTGGGGTTACAAATACCCTCATTTCTTGCTACTGCCATATAGTGCCAGTTTCTGGCTGGTAATTCAAAGAATATATTGGGGTTATAAATACCCTCATTTCTTGCTACTGGTATATAGTGCCATTGTCTGACTGGGAATTCAAAGAATATATTGGGGTTACAAATACCCTCATTTCTTGCTACTGCCATATAGTGCCAGTTTCTGACTGGTAACTCAAAGAATATATTGGGGTTATAAATACTTTCATTTCTTGCTACTGGTATATAGTGCCATTGTCTGACTGGGAATTCAAAGAATATATTGGGGTTATAAATACCCTCATTTCTTGCTACTCGTATATAGTGCCAGTATCTGACTGGTAATTCAAAGAATATATTGGGGTTATAAATACCCTCATTTCTTGCTACTGGTATATAGTGCCATTGTCTGACTGGGAATTCAAAGAATATATTGGGGTTACAAATACCCTCATTTCTTGCTACTGCCATATAGTGCCATTGTCTGACTGGGAATTCAAAGAATATATTGGGGGTTATAAATACCCTCATTTCTTGCTACTGGTATATAGTGCCATTGTCTGACTGGGAATTCAAAGAATATATTGGGGTTACAAATACCCTCATTTCTTGCTACTGCCATATAGTGCCAGTTTCTGACTGGTAATTCAAAGAATATATTGGGGTTACGTGCACCCAAAATTTTTGCTACTGGTATATAGTGCCATTGTCTGACTGGGAATTGAAATAATATATTGGGGTTACAAATACCCTCATTTCTTGCTACTGGTATATAGTGCCATTGTCTGACTGGGAATTCAAAGAATATATTGGGTTACAAATACCCTCATTTCTTGCTACTGGTATATAGTGCCATTGTCTGACTGGGAATTCAAAGAATATATTGGGGTTACAAATACCCTCATTTCTTGCTACTGGTATATAGTGCCATTGTCTGACTGGGAATTCAAAGAATATATTGGGGTTACAAATACCCTCATTTCTTGCTACTGGTATATAGTGCCATTGTCTGACTGGAAATTCAAAGAATATATTGGGGTTACAAATACCCTCATTTCTTGCTACTGGTATATAGTGCCATTGTCTGACTGAGAATTCAAAGGAATATATTGGGGTTACAAATACCCTCATTTCTTGCTACTGGTATATAGTGGCCATTGTCTGACTGGGAATTCAAAGAATATATTGGGGTTATAAATACCCTCATTTCTTGCTACTGGTATATAGTGCTATTGTCTGACTGGGAATTCAAAGAATATATTGGGGTTACAAATACCCTCATTTCTTGCTACTGCCATATAGTGCCAGTTTCTGACTGGTAATTCAAAGAATATATTGGTGTTATAAATACCCTCATTTCTTGCTACTGGTATATAGTGCCATTGTCTGACTGGGAATTGAAAGAATATATTGGGGTTACAAATACCCTCATTTCTTGCTACTGGTATATAGTGCCATTGTCTGACTGGGAATTCAAAGATATATTGGGGTTACAAATACCCTCATTTCTTGCTACTGCCATATAGTGCCAGTTTCTGACTGGTAATTCAAAGAATATATTGGGGGTTATAAATACCCTCATTTCTTGCTACTGGTATATCGTGCCATTGTCTGACTGGGAATTCAAAGAATATATTGGGGTTATTAATACCCTCATTTCTTGCTACTGGTATATAGTGCCATTGTCTGACTGGGAATTCAAAGAATATATTGGGGGTTACAAATACCCTCATTTCTTGCTACTGGTATATAGTGCCAGTTTCTGACTGGTAATTCAAAGAATATATTGGGGTTACGTGCACCCACAATTTTTGCTACTGGTATATAGTGCCATTGTCTGACTGGGAATTCAAAGAATATATTGGGGTTACAAATACCCTCATTTCTTGCTCCTGGTATATAGTGCCATTGTCTGACTGGGAATTCAAAGAATATATTGGGGTTACAAATACCCTTATTTCTTGCTACTGGTATATAGTGCCAGTTTGACTGGTATTTCAAAGAATATATTGGGGTTACGTGCACCCACAATTTTTGCTACTGTTATATAGTGCCATTGTCTGACTGGGAATTCAAAGAATATATTGGGGGTTACAAATACCCTCATTTCTTGCTACTGGTATATAGTGCCATTGTCTGACTGGGAATTCAAAGAATATATTGGGGTTATAAATACCCTCATTTCTTGCTACTGCCATATAGTGCCAGTTTCTGACTGGTAATTCAAAGAATATATTAGGGTTATAAATACCCTCATTTCTTGCTACTGCCATATAGTGCCATTGTCTGATTGGGAATTGAAAGAATATATTGGGGTTACAAATACCCTCATTTCTTGCTACTGCCATATAGTGCCAGTTTCTGGCTGGTAATTCAAAGAATATATTGGGGTTATAAATACCCTCATTTCTTGCTACTGGTATATAGTGCCATTGTCTGACTGGGAATTCAAAGAATATATTGGGGTTATAAATACCCTCATTTCTTGCTACTGGTATATAGTGCCATTGTCTGACTGGGAATTCAAAGAATATATTGGGGTTACAAATACCCTCATTTCTTGCTACTGCCATATAGTGCCAGTTTCTGGCTGGTAATTCAAAGAATATATTGGGGTTATAAATACCCTCATTTCTTGCTACTGGTATATAGTGCCATTGTCTGACTGGGAATTCAAAGAATATATTGGGGGATACAAATACCCTCATTTCTTGCTACTGCCATATAGTGCCAGTTTCTGACTGGTAACTCAAAGAATATATTGGGGTTATAAATACCCTCATTTCTTGCTACTTGTATATAGTGCCATTGTCTGACTGGGAATTCAAAGAATATATTGGGGTTATAAATACCCTCATTTCTTGCTACTGGTATATAGTGCCATTGTCTGACTGGGAATTCAAAGAATATATTGGGGTTACGTGCAACCACAATTTTTGCTACTGTTATATAGTGCCATTGTCTGACTGGGAATTCAAAGAATATATTGGGGTTATAAATACCCTCATTTCTTGCTACTGGTATATAGTGCCAGTTTCTGACTGGTAATTCAAAGAATATATTGGGGGTTACAAATACCCTCATTTCTTGCTACTGCCATATAGTGCCATTGTCTGACTGGGAATTCAAAGAATATATTGGGGTTACGTGCAACCACAATTTTTGCTTCTGTTATATAGTGCCGTTGTCTGACTGGGAATTCAAAGAATATATTGGGGGTTATAAATACCCTCATTTCTTGCTACTGCCATATAGTGCCATTGTCTGACTGGGAATTCAAAGAATATATTGGGGTTATAAATACCCTCATTTCTTGCTACTGGTATATAGTGCCATTGTCTGACTGGGAATTCAAAGAATATTGGGGTTACAAATACCCTCATTTCTTGCTACTGCCATATAGTGCCATTGTCTGACTGGGAATTCAAAGAATATATTGGGGTTACAAATACCCTCATTTCTTGCTACTGGTATATAGTGCCATTGTCTGACTGGAAATTCAAAGAATATATTGGGGTTATAAATACCCTCATTTCTTGCTACTGCCATATAGTGCCAGTTTCTGACTGGTAATTCAAAGAATATATTGGGGTTATAAATACCCTCATTTCTTGCTACTGGTATATAGTGCCAGTTTCTGACTGGTAATTCAAAGAATATATTGGGGTTACGTGCACCCACAATTTTTGCTACTGGTATACAGTGCCATTGTCTGACTGGGAATTGAAAGAATATATTGGGGTTACAAATACCCTCATTTCTTGCTACTGGTATATAGTGCCATTGTCTGACTGGGAATTCAAAGAATATATTGGGGTTACAAATACCCTCATTTCTTGCTACTGCCATATAGTGCCAGTTTCTGGCTGGTAATTCAAAGAATATATTGGGGTTATAAATACCCTCATTTCTTGCTACTGGTATATAGTGCCATTGTCTGACTGGGAATTCAAAGAATATATTGGGGGTTACAAATACCCTCATTTCTTGCTACTGCCATATAGTGCCAGTTTCTGACTGGTAACTCAAAGAATATATTGGGGTTATAAATACTTTCATTTCTTGCTACTGGTATATAGTGCCATTGTCTGACTGGGATTCAAAGAATATATTGGGGTTATAAATACCCTCATTTCTTGCTACTCGTATATAGTGCCAGTATCTGACTGGTAATTCAAAGAATATATTGGGGTTATAAATACCCTCATTTCTTGCTACTGGTATATAGTGCCATTGTCTGACTGGGAATTCAAAGAATATATTGGGGTTACAAATACCCTCATTTCTTGCTACTGCCATATAGTGCCATTGTCTGACTGGGAATTCAAAGAATATATTGGGGTTATAAATACCCTCATTTCTTGCTACTGGTATATAGTGCCATTGTCTGACTGGGAATTCAAAGAATATATTGGGGTTACAAATACCCTCATTTCTTGCTACTGCCATATAGTGCCAGTTTCTGACTGGTAATTCAAAGAATATATTGGGGTTACGTGCACCCAAAATTTTTGCTACTGGTATATAGTGCCATTGTCTGACTGGGAATTGAAATAATATATTGGGGTTACAAATACCCTCATTTCTTGCTACTGGTATATAGTGCCATTGTCTGACTGGGAATTCAAAGAATATATTGGGGTTACAAATACCCTCATTTCTTGCTACTGGTATATAGTGCCATTGTCTGACTGGGAATTCAAAGAATATATTGGGGTTACAAATACCCTCATTTCTTGCTACTGGTATATAGTGCCATTGTCTGACTGGGGAATTCAAAGAATATATTGGGGTTACAAATACCCTCATTTCTTGCTACTGGTATATAGTGCCATTGTCTGACTGGAAATTCAAAGAATATATTGGGGTTACAAATACCCTCATTTCTTGCTACTGGTATATAGTGCCATTGTCTGACTGAGAATTCAAAGAATATATTGGGGTTACAAATACCCTCATTTCTTGCTACTGGTATATAGTGCCATTGTCTGACTGGAATTCAAAGAATATATTGGGGTTATAAATACCCTCATTTCTTGCTACTGGTATATAGTGCTATTGTCTGACTGGGAATTCAAAGAATATATTGGGGTTACAAATACCCTCATTTCTTGCTACTGCCATATAGTGCCAGTTTCTGACTGGTAATTCAAAGAATATATTGGTGTTATAAATACCCTCATTTCTTGCTACTGGTATATAGTGCCATTGTCTGACTGGGAATTGGAAAGAATATATTGGGGTTACAAATACCCTCATTTCTTGCTACTGGTATATAGTGCCATTGTCTGACTGGGAATTCAAAGAATATATTGGGGTTACAAATACCCTCATTTCTTGCTACTGCCATATAGTGCCAGTTTCTGACTGGTAATTCAAAGAATATATTGGGGTTATAAATACCCTCATTTCTTGCTACTGGTATATCGTGCCTATTGTCTGACTGGGAATTCAAAGAATATATTGGGGTTATTAATACCCTCATTTCTTGCTACTGGTATATAGTGCCATTGTCTGACTGGGAATTCAAAGAATATATTGGGGGTTACAAATACCCTCATTTCTTGCTACTGGTATATAGTGCCAGTTTCTGACTGGTAATTCAAAGAATATATTGGGGTTACGTGCACCCACAATTTTTGCTACTGGTATATAGTGCCATTGTCTGACTGGGAATTCAAAGAATATATTGGGGGTTACAAATACCCTCATTTCTTGCTCCTGGTATATAGTGCCATTGTCTGACTGGGAATTCAAAGAATATATTGGGGTTACAAATACCCTTATTTCTTGCTACTGGTATATAGTGCCAGTTTGACTGGTATTTTTCAATAAAAAGAATATATTGGGGTTACGTGCACCCACAATTTTTGCTACTGTTATATAGTGCCATTGTCTGACTGGGAATTCAAAGAATATATTGGGGTTACAAATACCCTCATTTCTTGCTACTGGTATATAGTGCCATTGTCTGACTGGGAATTCAAAGAATATATTGGGGGTTATAAATACCCTCATTTCTTGCTACTGCCATATAGTGCCAGTTTCTGACTGGTAATTCAAAGAATATATTAGGGTTATAAATACCCTCATTTCTTGCTACTGCCATATAGTGCCATTGTCTGATTGGGAATTGAAAGAATATATTGGGGTTACAAATACCCTCATTTCTTGCTACTGCCATATAGTGCCAGTTTCTGGCTGGTAATTCAAAGAATATATTGGGGTTATAAATACCCTCATTTCTTGCTACTGGTATATTAGTGCCATTGTCTGACTGGGAATTCAAAGAATATATTGGGGTTATAAATACCCTCATTTCTTGCTACTGGTATATAGTGCCATTGTCTGACTGGGAATTCAAAGAATATATTGGGTTACAAATACCCTCATTTCTTGCTACTGCCATATAGTGCCAGTTTCTGGCTGGTAATTCAAAGAATATATTGGGGTTATAAATACCCTCATTTCTTGCTACTGGTATATAGTGCCATTGTCTGACTGGGAATTCAAAGAATATATTGGGGATACAAATACCCTCATTTCTTGCTACTGCCATATAGTGCCAGTTTCTGACTGGTAACTCAAAGAATATATTGGGGTTATAAATACCCTCATTTCTTGCTACTTGTATATAGTGCCATTGTCTGACTGGGAATTCAAAGAATATATTGGGGTTATAAATACCCTCATTTCTTGCTACTGGTATATAGTGCCATTGTCTGACTGGGAATTCAAAGAATATATTGGGGTTACGTGCAACCACAATTTTGCTACTGTTATATAGTGCCATTGTCTGACTGGGAATTCAAAGAATATATTGGGGGTTATAAATACCCTCATTCTTGCTACTGGTATATAGTGCCAGTTTCTGACTGGTAATTCAAAGAATATATTGGGGGGTTACAAATACCCTCATTTCTTGCTACTGCCATATAGTGCCATTGTCTGACTGGGAATTCAAAGAATATATTGGGGTTACGTGCAACCACAATTTTTGCTTCTGTTATATAGTGCCGTTGTCTGACTGGGAATTCAAAGAATATATTGGGGTTATAAATACCCTCATTTCTTGCTACTGCCATATAGTGCCATTGTCTGACTGGGAATTCAAAGAATATATTGGGGTTATAAATACCCTCATTTCTTGCTACTGGTATATAGTGCCATTGTCTGACTGGGAATTCAAAGAATATATTGGGGTTACAAATACCCTCATTTCTTGCTACTGCCATATAGTGCCATTGTCTGACTGGGAATTCAAAGAATATATTGGGGTTACAAATACCCTCATTTCTTGCTACTGGTATATAGTGCCATTGTCTGACTGAAATTCAAAGAATATATTGGGGTTATAAATACCCTCATTTCTTGCTACTGCCATATAGTGCCAGTTTCTGACTGGTAATTCAAAGAATATATTGGGGTTATAAATACCCTCATTTCTTGCTACTGGTATATAGTGCCAGTTTCTGACTGGTAATTCAAAGAATATATTGGGGTTACGTGCACCCACAATTTTTGCTACTGGTATACAGTGCCATTGTCTGACTGGGAATTGAAAGAATATATTGGTGTTACAAATACCCTCATTTCTTGCTACTGGTATATAGTGCCATTGTCTGACTGGGAATTCAAAGAATATATTGGGGTTACAAATACCCTCATTTCTTGCTACTGCCATATAGTGCCAGTTTTCTGGCTGGTAATTCAAAGAATATATTGGGGTTATAAATACCCTCATTTCTTGCTACTGGTATATAGTGCCATTGTCTGACTGGAATTCAAAGAATATATTGGGGTTACAAATACCCTCATTTCTTGCTACTGCCATATAGTGCCAGTTTCTGACTGGTAACTCAAAGAATATATTGGGTTATAAATACTTTCATTTCTTGCTACTGGTATATAGTGCCATTGTCTGACTGGGAATTCAAAGAATATATTGGGGGTTATAAATACCCTCATTTCTTGCTACTCGTATATAGTGCCAGTATCTGACTGGTAATTCAAAGAATATATTGGGGTTATAAATACCCTCATTTCTTGCTACTGGTATATAGTGCCATTGTCTGACTGGGAATTCAAAGAATATATTGGGGTTACAAATACCCTCATTTCTTGCTACTGCCATATAGTGCCATTGTCTGACTGGGAATTCAAAGAATATATTGGGGTTATAAATACCCTCATTTCTTGCTACTGGTATATTAGTGCCATTGTCTGACTGGGAATTCAAAGAATATATTGGGGTTACAAATACCCTCATTTCTTGCTACTGCCATATAGTGCCAGTTTCTGACTGGTAATTCAAAGAATATATTGGGGTTACGTGCACCCAAAATTTTTGCTACTGGTATATAGTGCCATTGTCTGACTGGAATTGAAATAATATATTGGGGTTACAAATACCCTCATTTCTTGCTACTGGTATATAGTGCCATTGTCTGACTGGGAATTCAAAGAATATATTAGGGTTACAAATACCCTCATTTCTTGCTACTGGTATATAGTGCCATTGTCTGACTGGAAATTCAAAGAATATATTGGGGTTATAAATACCCTCATTTCTTGCTACTGCCATATAGTGCCAGTTTCTGACTGGTAATTCAAAGAATATATTGGTGTTATAAATACCCTCATTTCTTGCTACTGGTATATAGTGCCATTGTCTGACTGGGAATTGAAAGAATATATTGGGGTTACAAATACCCTCATTTCTTGCTACTGGTATATAGTGCCATTGTCTGACTGGGAATTCAAAGAATATATTGGGGTTACAAATACCCTCATTTCTTGCTACTGCCATATAGTGCCAGTTTCTGACTGGTAATTCAAAGAATATATTGGGGGTTATAAATACCCTCATTTCTTGCTACTGGTATATCGTGCCATTGTCTGACTGGGAATTCAAAGAATATATTGGGGTTATTAATACCCTCATTTCTTGCTACTGGTATATAGTGCCATTGTCTGACTGGGAATTCAAAGAATATATTGGGGTTACAAATACCCTCATTTCTTGCTACTGGTATATAGTGCCAGTTTCTGACTGGTAATTCAAAGAATATATTGGGGTTACGTGCACCCACAATTTTTGGCTACTGGGTATATAGTGCCATTGTCTGACTGGGAATTCAAAGAATATATTGGGGTTACAAATACCCTCATTTCTTGCTCCTGGTATATAGTGCCATTGTCTGACTGGGAATTCAAAGAATATATTGGGGTTACAAATACCCTTATTTCTTGCTACTGGTATATAGTGCCAGTTTGACTGGTATTTCAAAGAATATATTGGGGGTTACGTGCACCCACAATTTTTGCTACTGTTATATAGTGCCATTGTCTGACTGGGAATTCAAAGAATATATTGGGGTTACAAATACCCTCATTTCTTGCTACTGGTATATAGTGCCATTGTCTGACTGGGAATTCAAAGAATATATTGGGGTTATAAATACCCTCATTTCTTGCTACTGCCATATAGTGCCAGTTTCTGACTGGTAATTCAAAGAATATATTAGGGTTATAAATACCCTCATTTCTTGCTACTGCCATATAGTGCCATTGTCTGATTGGGAATTGAAAGAATATATTGGGGTTACAAATACCCTCATTTCTTGCTACTGCCATATAGTGCCAGTTTCTGGCTGGTAATTCAAAGAATATATTGGGGTTATAAATACCCTCATTTCTTGCTACTGGTATATAGTGCCATTGTCTGACTGGGAATTCAAAGAATATATTGGGGTTATAAATACCCTCATTTCTTGCTACTGGTATATAGTGCCATTGTCTGACTGGGAATTCAAAGAATATATTGGGGTTACAAATACCCTCATTTCTTGCTACTGCCATATAGTGCCAGTTTCTGGCTGGTAATTCAAAGAATATATTGGGGGTTATAAATACCCTCATTTCTTGCTACTGGTATATAGTGCCATTGTCTGACTGGGAATTCAAAGAATATATTGGGGATACAAATACCCTCATTTCTTGCTACTGCCATATAGTGCCAGTTTCTGACTGGTAACTCAAAGAATATATTGGGGTTATAAATACCCTCATTTCTTGCTACTTGTATATAGTGCCATTGTCTGACTGGGGAATTCAAAGAATATATTGGGGGTTATAAATACCCTCATTTCTTGCTACTGGTATATAGTGCCATTGTCTGACTGGGAATTCAAAGAATATATTGGGGTTACGTGCAACCACAATTTTTGCTACTGTTATATAGTGCCATTGTCTGACTGGGAATTCAAAGAATATATTGGGGGTTATAAATACCCTCATTTCTTGCTACTGGTATATAGTGCCAGTTTCTGACTGGGTAATTCAAAGAATATATTGGGGTTATAAATACCCTCATTTCTTGCTACTGGTATATAGTGCCATTGTCTGACTGGGAATTCAAAGAATATATTGGGGTTACGTGCAACCACAATTTTTGCTACTGTTATATAGTGCCGTTGTCTGACTGGGAATTCAAAGAATATATTGGGGTTATAAATACCCTCATTTCTTGCTACTGCCATATAGTGCCATTGTCTGACTGGGAATTCAAAGAATATATTGGGGTTATAAATACCCTCATTTCTTGCTACTGGTATATAGTGCCATTGTCTGACTGGGAATTCAAAGAATATATTGGGGTTACAAATACCCTCATTTCTTGCTACTGCCATATAGTGCCATTGTCTGACTGGGAATTCAAAGAATATATTGGGGTTACAAATACCCTCATTTCTTGCTACTGGTATATAGTTGCCATTGTCTGACTGGAAATTCAAAGAATATATTGGGGTTATAAATACCCTCATTTCTTGCTACTGCCATATAGTGCCAGTTTCTGACTGTAATTCAAAGAATATATTGGGGTTATAAATACCCTCATTTCTTGCTACTGGTATATAGTGCCAGTTTCTGACTGGTAATTTCAAAGAATATATTGGGGTTACGTGCACCCACAATTTTTGCTACTGGTATACAGTGCCATTGTCTGACTGGGAATTGAAAGAATATATTGGGGTTACAAATACCCTCATTTCTTGCTACTGGTATATAGTGCCATTGTCTGACTGGGAATTCAAAGAATATATTGGGGTTACAAATACCCTCATTTCTTGCTACTGCCATATAGTGCCAGTTTCTGGCTGGTAATTCAAAGAATATATTGGGGTTATAAATACCCTCATTTCTTGCTACTGGTATATAGTGCCATTGTCTGACTGGGAATTCAAAGAATATATTGGGGTTACAAATACCCTCATTTCTTGCTACTGCCATATAGTGCCAGTTTCTGACTGGTAACTCAAAGAATATATTGGGGTTATAAATACTTTCATTTCTTGCTACTGGTATATAGTGCCATTGTCTGACTGGGAATTCAAAGAATATATTGGGGTTATAAATACCCTCATTTCTTGCTACTCGTATATAGTGCCAGTATCTGACTGGTAATTCAAAGAATATATTGGGGTTATAAATACCCTCATTTCTTGCTACTGGTATATAGTGCCATTGTCTGACTGGGAATTCAAAGAATATATTGGGGTTACAAATACCCTCATTTCTTGCTACTGCCATATAGTGCCATTGTCTGACTGGGATTCAAAGAATATATTGGGGTTATAAATACCCTCATTTCTTGCTACTGGTATATAGTGCCATTGTCTGACTGGAATTCAAAGAATATATTGGGGTTACAAATACCCTCATTTCTTGCTACTGCCATATAGTGCCAGTTTCTGACTGGTAATTCAAAGAATATATTGGGGTTACGTGCACCCAAAATTTTTGCTACTGGTATATAGTGCCATTGTCTGACTGGGAATTGAAATAATATATTGGGGTTACAAATACCCTCATTTCTTGCTACTGGTATATAGTGCCATTGTCTGACTGGGAATTCAAAGAATATATTGGGGTTACAAATACCCTCATTTCTTGCTACTGGTATATAGTGCCATTGTCTGACTGGAAATTCAAAGAATATATTGGGGTTATAAATACCCTCATTTCTTGCTACTGCCATATAGTGCCAGTTTCTGACTGGTAATTCAAATAATATATTGGGGTTATAAATACCCTCATTTCTTGCTACTGGTATATAGTGCCTTTGTCTGACTGGGAATTGAAAGAATATATTGGGGTTACAAATACCCTCATTTCTTGCTACTGGTATATAGTGCCATTGTCTGACTGGGAATTCAAAGAATATATTGGGGTTACAAATACCCTCATTTCTTGCTACTGCCATATAGTGCCAGTTTCTGACTGGTAATTCAAAGAATATATTGGGTTATAAATACCCTCATTTCTTGCTACTGGTATATCGTGCCATTGTCTGACTGGGAATTCAAAGAATATATTGGGGTTATTAATACCCTCATTTCTTGCTACTGGTATATAGTGCCATTGTCTGACTGGGAATTCAAAGAATATATTGGGGTTACAAATACCCTCATTTCTTGCTACTGGTATATAGTGCCATTGTCTGACTGGGAATTCAAAGAATATATTGGGGTTATAAATACCCTCATTTCTTGCTACTGGTATATAGTGCTATTGTCTGACTGGGAATTCAAAGAATATATTGGGGGTTATAAATACCCTCATTTCTTGCTACTGCCATATAGTGCCAGTTTCTGACTGGTAATTCAAAGAATATATTAGGGTTATAAATACCCTCATTTCTTGCTACTGCCATATAGTGCCAGTTTCTGACTGGTAATTCAAAGAATATATTGGGGTTACTGTGCACCCACAATTTTTGCTACTGGTATATAGTGCCATTGTCTGACTGGGAATTCAAAGAATATATTGGGGTTACAAATACCCTCATTTCTTGCTACTGGTATATAGTGCCATTGTCTGACTGGGAATTCAAAGAATATATTGGGGGTTACAAATACCCTCATTTCTTGCTACTGCCATATAGTGCCAGTTTTCTGACTGGTAATTCAAAGAATATATTGGAGTTACGTGCACCAAAATTTTTGCTACTGGTATAGTAGTGCCATTGTCTGATTGGGAATTGAAAGAATATATTGGGGTTACAAATACCCTCATTTCTTGCTACTGGAATATAGTGCCATTGTCTGACTGGGAATTGAAAGAATATATTGGGGTTACAAATACCCTCATTTCTTGCTACTGGTATATAGTGCCATTGTCTGACTGGGAATTCAAAGAATATATTGGGGGTTACAAATACCCTCATTTCTTGCTACTGGTATATAGTGCCAGTTTCTGACTGGTAATTCAAAGAATATATTGGGGTTACGTGCACCCACAATTTTTGCTACTGGTATACAGTGCCATTGTCTGACTGGGAATTGAAAGAATATATTGGGGTTACAAATACCCTCATTTCTTGCTACTGGTATATAGTGCCATTGTCTGACTGGGAATTCAAAGAATATATTGGGGTTATAAATACCCTCATTTCTTGCTACTGGTATATAGTGCCATTGTCTGACTGGGAATTCAAAGAATATATTGGGGTTATAAATACCCTCATTTCTTGCTACTGCCATATAGTGCCAGTTTCTGACTGGTAATTCAAAGAATATATTGGGGTTATAAATACCCTCATTTCTTGCTACTGGTATATAGTGCCATTGTCTGACTGGGAATTCAAAGAATATATTGGGGTTATAAATACCCTCATTTCTTGCTACTGGTATATAGTGCCATTGTCTGACTGGGAATTCAAAGAATATATTGGGGTTACAAATACCCTCATTTCTTGCTACTGCCATATAGTGCCAGTTTCTGACTGGTAATTCAAAGAATATATTGGGGTTACGTGCACCCAAAATTTTTGCTACTGGTATATAGTGCCATTGTCTGACTGGGAATTGAAAGAATATATTGGGGTTACAAATACCCTCACTTCTTGCTACTGGTATATAGTGCCATTGTCTGACTGGGAATTCAAAGAATATATTGGGGTTACAAATACCCTCATTTCTTGCTACTGCCATATAGTGCCAGTTTCTGACTGGTAATTCAAAGAATATATTGGGGTTATAAATACCCTCATTTCTTGCTACTGGTATATCGTGCCATTGTCTGACTGGGAATTCAAAGAATATATTGGGGTTATTAATACCCTCATTTCTTGCTACTGGTATATAGTGCCATTGTCTGACTGGGAATTCAAAGAATATATTGGGGTTACAAATACCCTCATTTCTTGCTACTGGTATATAGTGCCAGTTTCTGACTGGTAATTCAAAGAATATATTGGGGTTACGTGCACCCACAATTTTGCTACTGGTATATAGTGCCATTGTCTGACTGGGAATTCAAAGAATATATTAGGGTTATAAATACCCTCATTTCTTGCTACTGCCATATAGTGCCAGTTTCTGACTGGTAATTCAAAGAATATATTGGGGTTACGTGCACCCACAATTTTTGCTACTGGTATATAGTGCCATTGTCTGACTGGGGAATTGAAAGAATATATTGGGGTTACAAATACCCTCATTTCTTGCTCCTGGTATATAGTGCCATTGTCTGACTGGGAATTCAAAGAATATATTGGGGTTACAAATACCCTTATTTCTTGCTACTGGTATATAGTGCCAGTTTGACTGGTATTTCAAAGAATATATTGGGGTTACGTGCACCCACAATTTTTGCTACTGGTATATAGTGCCATTGTCTGACTGGGAATTGAAAGAATATATTGGGGTTACAAATACCCTCATTTCTTGCTCCTGGTATATAGTGCCATTGTCTGACTGGGATTCAAAGAATATATTGGGGTTACAAATACCCTCATTTCTTGCTACTGGTATATAGTGCCATTGTCTGACTGGGAATTCAAAGAATATATTGGGGTTATAAATACCCTCATTTCTTGCTACTGCCA